>NW_010333378.1:0-892 GCF_000700745.2 Antrostomus carolinensis | reverse complement strand
CCCAACCCATGGGGGACCCGGCCATGGGGGACACAACCATGGAGAACCAAACCCTTGAAGACCACCCCATGGAGAACTCAACCATGGGGAACCCAACCCATGGAGACCCCAACCCATGGGGGACACAACCATGGGGGACACAACCCATGGAGAACCCAACCCATGAAGACCACCCCATGGAGAACTCAACCCATGGAGAACCCAACTCATGGAGAACTCAACCCATGAAGACCACCCCATGGAGAACTCAACCCATGGAGAACCCAACTCATGGAGAACTCAACCCATGAAGACCACCCCATGGAGAACTCAACCCATGGAGAACCCAACTCATGGAGAACTCAACCCATGAAGACCACCCCATGGAGAACCCAACCCATAAAGACCACCCCACGAAGCCCACCTCCACCCCCAACCCCTTCACCTTAATGAGATCCCCCAGGATCTTGTTGGCTTCAGCGTAGGCTTTCTTGACCTCCTTGAACTTGTGTCCCAAGCCCATGGCGTGGGCCTGGAAGTGGAGGTTGGTGTATTGTCCACCCGGGATCTCGTTCTCGTAGACGTCGGCGTTGCCCGATTTCATGGTGGCCGTGCAGTCGAAGGCGGCGTAGAGCCCCCGCGCCCCCTCCCAGTACTCGCTGTACTCGAACACCCGCTCCAAGGAGATACCTGCCGTGGGGTGGGGTGGGGTGGGATGTCATGGGTGGGGTGGACAACCCAACCCCCCACCCCCATGGATGGAGATTTCATGGGGGAGGTGGAGTTGAAGGTCGTGGTGGGTTGAGGGATGATGTGGTTTGGGTGGAATGTTGTGGTTGAGGTGGTGGGAGGATTGTGGGGGTGTCAATGGGGTCATGGGTTCATCAACGTGGTCATGGGTTCATCAACATGG
>NW_010333377.1:0-13322 GCF_000700745.2 Antrostomus carolinensis | reverse complement strand
GTTCTTCACTGTGAGGGTGGTGAGACAATGGCCTAGGTTGCTCAGGGAAGTTGTGGATGCCCCCTCCCTGGAGGTGTTCAAGGCCAGGTTGGATGAGGCTTTGAGCAACCTTGTCTAGTGGAAGGTGTCCCTGCTGATGGCAGGGGGGTTGGGACTGGGTGATCTTTAAGGTCCCTTCCCACCCAAACCAGTCTGGGATTCTATGATCCCACCCGCAAGTGTGTGGCTATGGTGAATTTTTTCTGCTGTCTTTAAAAGAAGGACTTAAAGCTTTGTTTGCCTGTTTCCTAAGCCAGGTAATGCTCATCCTGAGTAGTACAGAAGTTGAAAGTTTAGTTTTGCATTTTACCAGATATGGTTGGTATTTGCTAAGACATCAAATGTGACTACAAGGGATGTAGGTGTAATTAAGCATTAATTACTTTGTAGCTCAAGGATCTGCATAACTCAAATAGTTTAAATTTGTGTAACATCACACCCTCAGTTCAGCTGGTACAAATTTTCAATAAGGCCAAAGTATATTTTAATAATTATAAAAAAGAGGTATTTTACAGCTACTTCCACAACTGCAAGACTGCTTATTCCCCTAGCCTAGGCTTATACTGATGTCAAGATGCTAAAGGATAAAGTTATAGTCCATAGAAACATTGTTAGTTAAAGATTCGTGATTTAAACAATGTACCTTTGTCTGATAAGCAGGATATAGCCATCAAAAGGCAGAAGTGGAACTGATAAATTGCTAACTCAGTTAGCCAACCCTGAAGAACTGCTTCGACTTGCCAAAAAATTGTGACCTTAAAGGAAAGTTAATTCTGGGAGGGGGAGATTGAGACCACCGACTCACAGACCCCCTACCCAATTCATGCCAGTAAGTCAAATGAAATAGGTGGAGTAACAGGACTGAGCGTGCGTACTTATTTACATGCTAGGCGAAAGGATTTTAACCAATCAATTAATCAAGTAACAGTGTATGTATATGTATCAGGAGGCTGGATACATTAATGTTTGTGTGTAACAGTGGATTTGAAGATTTGGTGTGCAGCCTTGGGACAGGCTCCCACGCGTCCACATGTGTGCAACAGAAGGAAATACCTCCACTCTCTGTGTGGATTGGCTCTTGCACAACATGTGACAGACCCAACTTTTGGGACAATACCGCTTTTCAGGTATTGTTAATTTTATGTATCACCTGTGGATATAGCCTGTCATTTCTAAGGAAAGTCTAGACACAGAGCATTTTCATTTCTAATTTTTTAATAACTGTTCCTGGGCCATTTTCTTTCTTGGTCTCCAGATGCAATGTCCAACTTTCAGAGGTGAGAAACAGAACTGGGACTCTCTCTGAATAGGCTTGAGGGAAGTTGTAACCTTTGCTCTTGTAAAATAATGCGTTGCTATTAAAAACCCCAAACTGATCTTGTCTTATGGTTGGAATACTGTATTTAAACTCAGATTCCTAGCTTTTCTCATCTGTGTTTCTGAATAAGCATTTTCTGAAACATTCAGATGGTTTGATAGTAGTGAATTTATAAGCACTGTAGATTTACAGTTAAGAAATGTTTATAGCTGAGAATGGGGAAAGGGGTCTGCTGTTACTGATTATCTGGTTTAGTTTCAGCTTTTCAGACAGGTGCACAGGCCCCCTCAGCAAGTAGTTCCACTTTTGAGGTGAAGTAAAAGTAGTCTAGATTACCCAAATGGTTTTTTTTAAATACAGTCAAATTTAACTTGGACTAATTAACTGTATAGTTAGAAGGTAATTTGCATGATTAACAAATACTGCTTTTTACCCTTGGGAAAAAATAGAAGTAGTAAAAAGGAATTTGCCTTTTAAAATACAGTTTATTTTGGATATACTTCTTATTTATCTTTATTCCTGTTATTTTACTAAAATGAACATACTTAACTGCTTTTTCATGATACTGGTAACAAGATCAGAATCTCCCTACAAATATTACATCTCTGTCAGAATAGGTAATTTGTATTTCCCAACTTCACACTTGGTCATCAGGCAATCATCCCACATCAGGCAGCATAATACTTTAAACCCTTGAGCTATAGAGTCATAGACTGGCCAGCTGGAAGCAAAATAGGTTTCCCCTTACCCATTGCCAATGTGCTGGACTCAACCAATTCCCTGAAGAAAAATGACTATATACTTGGCACACAGCAGCTACTAAATTTAAATTCCTCCCACCCCTATATACTAAGCTTTCTATCTGGTTCAACACTGAACTATGATTTGGCCAGCTTGGATTCAGAAAGGGATCTTAGCCATCAATAAATTTACTGAAAATGATGCTTTCCTTTCTTTTCCTTCATAGTACTAAAAGGAAGTTCCAGAGAGATGGAAAAAGCTGTAGATACAGCCAACCTAACATGCCATCAACAATCATTTTGGCTGTATTACCTGAGCCAATCCACATCCAATTACACTGCTTCATTTCTCTTATGAATTAATAGTCTGTAGCAATGTGCTATAGACTGAATGTGCTATCTGAACTGAATGCAGTTTTTCTAGAAAGAAATTGAAGAGGAAAATAGTTTGAATATCGCTTCCACTTAATTAAAACAAATTTTAGTCAGGATTCTCAATTGTTCCTGGGACTATGTAAGATTCATCCAACGTCGTATGGAAGAATCATTGTATCCCTCTCTTGTGACTGTTTAAAATAAGGGCCACTAAAGAGACCAAATGTTGGCTGTGTGTCTTGGCAGACGTTTCTTTAACCCACATGATTTTGATGTCCATTTATTCTAGAGAAAACTTAATTGTAGAAATAGTATATTTATCTCAGATTAGATTATGTTATAAACTAGCCATGTGTGTTGTAAGCCTGATGGATACTGGGTAGGAAATGAACACATATCAGCAACTTTGGCTTGAGAGGCTAATACTAAAATGCAGTTATTATAGAAGCAGAAGCATGATTCTCAGATTTTGTAAACAATTTTGTTTGGTTTCAATGAAAGCAGGATTAGTTTCTTATTTTTACTAATCTGATTTTGGCACATAGGACTCTGTCTCCAGTTTCCATTATTCCTACAAACCCTTTTTATGTCAAAGCAGGTGGAATGACCCATTAAAACATCTTATAGACAACATTAGTATGTATACTAACATTGAGATAAATGTATGCTAACTTGACAGAAAAAGAAAAATATTGTCAGATATTCAGAATCCTTACCTATATCCATGAAATTAAAAAAAAAAATAGAGAGATTTTTCCTTTTTTTTTTTTAGACTGAGAACTTTGGAATTTTATTCTGTGTGACATTCATATTTTAATGTCTACCTCTTATTAACTCAGAGATAATATTACTCACTATTTTCCTTTAATAAAACACTGGTTTAGCAGAGAAGAATCTTTATCCAAGCCAAATGCTTTTCAGGTTGCACTACCTCCACTGCTGTTTCATTCCTCTCCAATACACCACTTGTGTTTGGGGCTATAAAGACCTCTCAAAGTTGGGCTTATCCACCTGAGATTAGTCTCCTACAATGGTCACAGTTTTCTTCTTTCTTTGAGTAAAAGAGTTTAGCAGCAGCGATGGTGAAGTTGAGAAGGAAGTGGTTGCAATCCAATTAAAATCCAATCATTCATCTTCCCATGGAACAATGAGGCAAAATACAGTCTTCTGTTAACCTGTACATCCAGAGCACTTAGCTGACATGTGAGAGCCCAAATTTCATGACCCAGCTTCAAGTAAGTCAATATTATTTAGAGTAACTGGAATTGATTTAACATAAAACCAGGGAGAGATCTATGTTTGACTGGTAAATGGGTTTGTTGTCCTGGTATTTGGTAACACAAATCAAGGTTCTCTGCTTTGCTCTGCCTTTGGGTTTTGCACATCCAATCTAGGAGCTCTTATTAAGTGATTGGGGGTGGTTCTTTCTCTTTTTTTTTTTTTTTTTTTTGCCTTTGTAGAGCTGACAAACCTTTCCATAGAAAGAGTACAACAAGCTATACTGTACGGCCTGGATTTTAACTTCCATAAAACTAAAATTATAAAAAACATCTTTATTGGTTCCACCTACAACGGAGTATAACTATTACAAGGAGAGGAAAAAAAAGTCGATGAAATGGCACACCTTACACTGAAAGATTTCCAACTATTCCATCACTACATTTACAGAAACTTGTTCTAAATTCGTTTTTTGAAAAGTTGGTCTTTTCCACAGTTTTCTTACTTTTCATAAAGCTTAAGAGAGGGAGTACAATTTGGACTATGCTTCTATAAATTGATCTGCCAGGACTGAAGAATGTCAGCAACCAGCAAGCAAAGTACAAAACATTTCTAAAGAAAATATGCTCTCTTTCAAACTCTTAACTGGTAAGAGGTTTTTTTAAACAAGTAAGGATAGATGGCCTGTTTACACAATCTTTTTTTGAAGTACTTTCACTATCAGTGGCTTGGCATCAAGCAGTAGGTAGTAGGAGAGAAAGCATAACAGAGTCTAAGGCCATCTAGAAAAGAGGTCCACAGCTTTCTTCTGTAGGAATAATTTTTGTAGTATTTTAGCATTTTCTAGCTGGACTTGGCGAGAAGATTTACTCTCAACACTTTCAGACTTCCCCCATAGGGTCAAGATTCCTGTAGCTGTGTGGGTACATGATTGCCAGGATTGGTTGTCCCTCATCTTTTTTCCATGATGAAATAGGAACCCAAGGCAGATTTTCTGTGTAATACTAGATATCTTCTGATCTATCAAGACACTTGTCAATCTGACAAGTATTCCACTGAAGAAGGGAGAAGGACAGTTGATTCACAGAGCTAACCAAAGTATCTGCTTCTCATCTCCATCCACAACTCCTCTTTGTCACTTTAGCAGCTCAGGTGTTACCCCTCACAGAGAGTTTGATATTTGTGCTGATGGCTTGCTTCTCTGGGGTCAGCAACAAGTGGCAGATGAATACCCTTAAGAATTACCTTTCCAGGAGATATTACTATGGTGGCTGGATCAAAAACTTTACAGACTTTGAATTTGCGTGGAATGCAACTGGTTTTTCCTCCATAAGGAGACTTAACACATCCTCTGGGTTTCCTGGAAGATTTACCCTTCTCTGAATGTATTTATCTCCTTGTTTCTTGCAGCAGCATCCTGATCAGATGAAGGCTGACTGCTCAGACTGAGGAGGCACGTGAAGACCCAAGGTGATAACCAGTAGCTGATGGCCTGTAATGAGGCTGACACTTTTTCCACTGGTTAAGACATGGCATAGTGAACTACTGAAGGAGGGTACTCTTCTCATATACTTCCTAATGTACTGGGAAGAATCTAGACTTTTTTTTTTCATACCAAGTCTTTTCCTTCTAACATGATTCGGGGCTATTCTGCAACTTTTCTTTCATGGCTTTACAACATAATGGGTTACTCACTTTTATTACTGAGAAATAATATATGTACAAAAATTCAATTTTTATAGGGAAGTTTTGGGGAAATTCTGAAAAACACATCCCAAACTGAGAATTTTTCATTAATTTGAATGAAGAACAATTGCAGACAGTGCCCTGCTCATAAAGCAGCTAAAACTCTGCATTTAGAAACCTTCTTGATGGTGAAGAGACTGTTTTTTGCTCCTTAGCTTTCTCTGGACACTTCTGTAAGAAAAAAAGAGATGCATCTCTCAGAATTTCCTCAGAAACCAAATGAAAATATTTTTTAACTGTATTAGCTTTGAAAGGAAAATCTTCCCAGAAAGCTGTGCTAAAAAGAATAGCAACTGGATAGAGGCTAAGAGCCAAAGACAGGTCTGTTTTGAATTACAATAGGGTTAGGGAACACCCCATTGTGACTGCTGCTTGACCTGGAAGGTACTAATTTAGGAAGGAGAAATGGGAGAAGAAAGGAAATAGAAAACATAAAAGAGAAAGTCAAGAACAAAATATAAAAAATAAAATGTCTATCGAGGTAGATGGAAAGAGGAATAGACACAAAATCTCTCAAGAAAATCTATCGTATGATCTTTTTAATGGTATGAACTAATGGTGTGAACATGACAGAAACAAAAAAGAAATGTCACTTTTTTTCTAAAATAAAGTGTTAATTCTTACTCTAGAATTACTTTATGTGCAATACATGGACTGAGATTTTAACACCATAGCATATAATGTAACAACTTTTAATTTTAGGCTACTAAAGGATGCGTAAGTACCTCACATATTGAGTAGTATATAAAAACAGTAGTGTGCTATTTGTACTTCATTTTGTATCACTATGCCAAAATTGGAAAACAACTTTCTAAAATTGATCACATCTTGTCTTATCCTTTAATTTTAAAATGTTTTTAAATTCATAGTGTTTATAAACAAAAAAAAAAATATTTTAACATCTAGCTGCCATATAGAATATTAATAAACCATCATAATGATTACTTACTCCCTAAGTTTAATTGAAACATATTGTTAATGAACAATCAAATTTTTAACACTGCTACTGTTGTCAGTAAATTTGTGCAAAGGATTTCCTTAACCATGCAAAAAGCAGGCATAAATCTTTGAAATAAAACATTTCCAGGGAAAAATATAACACTCTAATTAATATACTAGAAATATTCCTTTTGGTCTCATTCAAACTAATTTGTTGCTTATGGACAATTGTGTAGTTTGCTAATAATTTGCTAAACACCCAGATCTGATAAAGTTTTTTTTCATGAGCCTGATTCCTGCCATACACATGCATATTTATTTGAAAACCACATGTTAATATTACTTCAATATTATTTACTTCTTAAATTGAGTCCTGAGCTGCTACCACATATTAGATGTTTGAAAGTGAAACACATCAACTTCAGTTTGATTACTTCAGTCTCATACTTTTTCTGGGTTCTCTTGCTTTTTAAAATTGGCACTAGTTTTGTGTCCCCTTGGAGAATTATGTGCATGTTGACTACCTTTCAGATTGCATTTTTGAATAACAACAGGATGAAAACACCTTGCTAAAAGATTGCTAAGATAAGTTTGCTCAACAATCATGAAAATACTTCTTTGTCAACACTGATGCTGCAGTAATCCAGTGGGAGAGTTTCATCCCTGGTGTAGCCCCACAGACAGTCGTATCTCTAGTGGAAAAGAACTACAGCAGGAACTAATTTGGCTGGGTAAAATAACTCTCTCTTGATTTAAGGTGAAGGTTTACATCTAACTCCTGGTAGTTCTATATAGTTAGCTGATTTGGTTTAGGATGTTTCTGGCATGGCGTAGGAGACTTCCCATTTTAAGTACTATTCCTATGTTACATCCTACTGGGGCTGTGCCTGTCCTCTCCCAGTTTCATTTGGTTTACCTGATTCTAGGCTCTCTAAAAAGTGTTGCTTCTCTTGCAGTAATTCAGTTGATATCAGTCACTGTTTGACTCAGTCAAGACAGAGTTGTTATTCTCAGCTTCAGTGTTCCTAAGTTGTAGCCTATATGTGAGAGGTTTCTTTCAGAGTTAAACATCACAACAACATCTCAACCCAGTCCAGAGACTTGCAAATGTTTTTTAAATTCAGCTTTGTTGTCATTGCCCACATCAGTCCTAGCTGTAGGAGTAAAGTTATATTCAAATTTGTGTGTTGTTCTTAGCAGAATTCTGCTGAGAACCTCACATATGCAGTTATGGTATTATTTTTATACCTTTGCCAGTTATTCAATATTTCATCTTCCCAAATAATAAACTACGTGCAATGTTGCCAGAATCCTGTCATCTACAAGGGAGTTTGATTAGGTTACACTCTTTTTGTCAGACTTGCACACAGTCAAAGAATGTGTTGACTGCGCAGCCTTAGTCTTCATATGCAAAGAGCATCAAAACTAAGCTCCTGTTTGCAGTGAGGGGTTGCCTGCAAAGTTAGAGCCATCTGGGAACTTCCTGATAAAGTCTAGTTGAATTTTTAATTTGCAAAACAGGTAGGAGGACTATTCTGAAGAGACTGATAAAACTTCAAATTAAGCTTGGTCGAACAGTTTCACCTTTCCATGATGAAACACATATCTGTTCCCTTTCTATTAACCAGCTTGACTCACATTGACCTCAGCCTCTGAACTATTCTTTTAAAGACAACAAATTAATTACCTAGTTTAAGAATCATAGAATCATAGAATGGTTTGGGATGGAAGGGACCTTAAAGATCAACCAGTTCCAACCCCCCTGCCATCAGCAGGGACACCTTCCACTAGACAAGGTTGCTCAAAGCCTCATCCAGCCTGGCCTTGAACACTTCCAGGGAGGGGGCATCCACAACTTCCTTGGGCAACCTGTTCCAGTGTCTGACCACCCTCACAGTGAAGAACTTCTTCCTAATATCTAATCTAAACCTGCCCTCTTTCAGTTTAAAGCCATTTCCCCTTGTTCTGTCACTACCTGCCCTTGTAAAAAGTCCCTCTCCAGCCTTCCTATAGGCCCACTTCAGGCCACTATAAGATCTCCTGGGAGCCTTCTCTTTTCCAGGCTCAACTTTCCAGGCAGCCCCAACTCTCTCAGTCTGTTCTCGCAGGAGATGTGCTCCAGCAAGAGGTTTTCCAGTGTTGTAGTTCAGTGTTGCAAGACTATAATCAACACATTCCTCGATCTTATCAAAATGCAACTTCCAATGCAATGACTTTCACAAAACAAAACCCTCTAACAATGAAATAGACACAAGTCCCAAAAGCAATGGTACTGAAATAAAAGCATGCTGTATGTTCAAATAAAAACCTAGATGCAACTGCATCAGGTTATGCATACACAGTAGTGTTGTAAGCTAACACTGGCTCTTTGGCAACATTTATTAATATAAATTAATAATTTAACCATAAGAGCTTTATAGTCAGTGCAAATAGACATAAAATTGAACAGTTCTGTTAAATAAAAGCAAAAGAAGTACCGAAGATGAACTGTTACAAGAGATACTGATTTTAAGCACTGTAATTTATTTCTGTGAATAATTTAGTGTTCTGGCAAAGATGTCTCTAGATCATGACACCAAGACGAATGGCTTGCCTTATCACCAATTAAAATTACGCAGCATTCTATTAAAAAAAAATAAAAACATTTTATAATTTTAAGGAAACTTGAGTAACTGATTACTGGGGAGATGATTTATTACATATAGTAAAGGACTTGTTATTTAGCAAGTAAACCGCATCTTTAATATGGTTTAACTTGTATTTTAAGTCTTTCTGCCTGAAACAGTCTCCAGCAACTTATTTAAATGCAACGTAAATTACTATTAGAATAGGAATACCACCAAAATTACATTTGTCTTGGCTAACTATAATCTAAAAGCTCATTTGGAAGCACCTGCAAGCAGCATTTATTGCCAAATAGAGAAGGCTAGATTATGTTTCATTTGACATAATAAATTTTCTAAAGTACAGAATTTAAAATGTTTGCAGAACAAAGAACTTCTTGTAACCATGGCTTATTATAATTTGAGTAGTTCGGCACTGCTGAGATACCTTGGAATGCTCATTGTTTAACCTGGAAACAATGTGAACTAAAACATAGTGTTAATATTGCCTGAGAATATGCATGAAAGAAAGAATCTCACTGGCTTAATCACTAGAATTTCACCTTTGGGAATAAGTAAAATATTGTGATCAAAATGTTGTTATGCTAGGACAGTTTGAAGCAAAATCAATAAATAAGCAAATAAAATAAAAATCCAACAAGTAAAGAAACAGTAGATCAAATCTAGTAAACCAAACCACTAGAAAAAACGCCTTTCTGTCATTATATGGAGAAAGTATATGGATTTGCTATCTTTTTTAACAAATAACTGATAAAGTATCAATTTCAGACTCAACGTAAACAGATGCAAGGTGGCAATGCCTTTCCAGACTGTTTTATATTATGTTTATTGGACTACTCTTTTTTTTTAAGCTTCAAATACAATACAAAATAGAGAAAATGTAGTGTTGATGTACCAAAATACTAAAGAATATTCAAGATTTCCAGATACACATATTTTTCCAAGGTTATATGCCTGAAACTAGCCATAGCAGTGTTCATTAGCTTCACCTGTTCTCTCGCAGAAACACAAACTAAAAGCTTATGTATTTCTGCCAAAACTCTGTATCCAGAAACTTTTATGCCACTTTTTCAAAATCACAATTCTTTTATATGCAGAAAAATCCAGACAAATACAGCAGTTAATTTTAATGCCACCATCAAAAGTTGAAAAACTATCTGTAGAACAATTTAGTTAATTTGCTGGGAAATTACATCAGTAAATTTGTGCCAATCGCAATCTTTTGCAGAGGTGAATTTGTGAGGGCAGAGGTGGTCTGCGCTTCCTTGTAACACGACCTGCTAGAAGGTGTTCATGTTGCTAGATTAATTTCCTCACTATCTGAAGTTTCCTGTACCTGAAAAGTGAGAAGAGTCATGGGCTTGATGCTGTACGCACAGTCTGGAAGAATTGTTACTGTAGAATGAGTAATTTTTTCCTCTTCAAATACGTGCCAGATTGGATCACATAAAATCTGGATAGCAAGTAGCACTCCCTCATGTTGAGATTTTCTACTGAATCAATCACAACTGAAAGCATTTTTCACCCAGATTTGGCCTCTAATTCAACAGGTGATTGTTTATCCATTAATAATGCTCCAGATGGTGACAGGATTGTAACTAACACCTTTCTTGACCATACTAAAGCCTCCCAGCTCAATACTGGGAGAATATGATATGGGTTAGATGGAGAATTCTCTTGCTTATCTGATGCTTAGTGGAGTCAGAGATGTGAGGGGTTTTTAGCAGTGTCAATACTTGAGATGTGGGCCTAATCACATAAACCCAGCCAAGTACAATACTACCTTACTCAGTAATGATCAAAGTCAAAGAAATCTGTCTTTACTTCTTGTTGCTATCATGGCATCTACCTTGATCACCAGTGGTTATTATAGAAAACACAAAGGTTAACAGAGGTTTACCAAGAAGCCTAATTGACACTTTTCAAGATTGTCCTGTTATGATCAGCCAATTGTCTACATATGAATTGACAGACAAAGTTTTGATTAAGACCTCAAAGTCCAAGGGCAGTTCTGTGTGTTAGTGAGATTGGCTCAGCTGTCAATCTCAAGTAAAATTCTCATAGCTCAGATGGATAGCAATATGATGTAAACAAACTATAATTCAAAACATTGCTCTGAAATGGTAGAAGCAAGTATTGCCATTCAGAAGCCATGGTAACATAGGGAGTGTTCAGTATCTCTGATTTAGGATATCATGAAGTTTCCTCTTGTTTAGAAAAAGGAAATAGGAATTTCTTCTCTGACTACAATTCTGCTTGATTTCTTCTACAGCTCCAAAGTAAATCAAAGCAACCACTTCTTTTAATAAGTCACAGTGTACAAAAATTGCCATATGAGCATAAAATGAGATGTTGCCATTGCTGACAATGTCTACTGTTCACGTGTCTACTGTAGTCTCTGACCTTGTCCAGTGGAACCTGGGTTTCCAAAAGTCAGCTCCAGGATGGTTTTAACGTGATTCATGCTCATGTCATGAAATTGCAGACTAGGCAATTAATTCTTTTAAGAACAGAACTGTCCTCAGCTGGAATCCCAGACACTTTTAAATAGGTGTCTGAATTATGACTCCTGTGGCCCTGGATCAAGCATGCTAAAAACTCTTTCATTACACAGATAATCCATATGAGCACTAAAGAGCTGACGATAAAGATATGAATAACCTGGGTACATTCTAATGGATTACTGTTGCCTTAATTTTAAGCTCTAATTTATTTTCAAGAGGCACTTTTAGAAGATCTGTGGGTTATCAGCAGCCTGATAGACTGAATTTCCTAAAAAGATGGAAAGGAATGATTTTTTTTTTCCTGACCCACGCTTCTCTCTAGCAAGAGATTCCTCTAAATACAATAAAAACTATCTGAATAAACATCACCTGTAGGTGGTGGGAAACATATTGTTTTTTGTCTAAGATGTGTGTCAGAGCTACAGTTCAGGACTTTTTAAAAAGTGACTTCTCAAGGATGACAACAGTTAGAGCAAACCACAGGTGGTCTGTTTGCTGTCACTCGTGTTAGACCTCACTATAGGATGCTGGATTTTAGCTATGTGATCATTACTGCTGTGTCTGATGTGTCAAGATGGGCAGTGTTTTCAAAGGGGTATTTCGGTACCAGGAAGAACTTGCTTGTCTAGGCTGGTATGCTTGGTTTCAGCAGTGAACCCTTTTTTGTTATTATCCCTGCATTTTGTTATTGCTCCACAATGTTTTAATTAATTGGCTTTGCTTGAATTTTCATTATAAGTTGGATGCATATGTACTAATTTATAAATATGGCACTAAGCATGTGAAAATGAAAATTTGGTCTCTTGGTCACAAGGCTGATGCTGATGAAATTAATTGCAAAGTCAAAGACTCCAAAGCGCAGCTAATTATAAACATGCTGGTATCAGTGGTCACAATGGTTCTAGTATTTCTTTCCCTTGGAATTACAGATGTCTTATATTGAAGTAAGGGTAACTGTTAAAGCCTCTTAAATTTTGGCTGAAGTACAGTAACAGACAAGAATAGCTCAAGTGCTGTATCTGAGTATTCAGGTGTGGGATGAAAGAGAGCAAGAGCAATGGCTGTAGCATTTGTCAGGGATGTATACTCTTTTTGGGCAGATGAGTTACTTGCTACATTTGTTGGTTAATGGTGTGAAACAGTTATGACAGACTAATTTCAGTCATTATCAACAGCCAAAGGTGGGGGGGTGGGAGGCAGGCAGGGAGGAGGCAGAATATCTGTGTCTATGCCTGAGTGGTCTCTAGCTTGTTTGGGCCAGCACTGGTCTAACATACCCAGAAAAAAATGATTATAAAACAAACAGTACTTTTTTTCTTCAAAGACAGGATTTGAACTTACACTGATCCAGGCTGAGTCTTCTTGCCCTGAGCAATAAAAAGGTAATTTTCAATGCCATCCTGACCTTTCACTTATACAAATGTATGACGTGTATATATATAGCTCTAAGAAAAAGCTGTTAAAGAGTATATGAACTTGCATACTTAAGGTATGTACAATGGACTCTACACTGAACCACATGCAAAATAACATTTTTTTCCATGAAGCAGGACAGCATACTCAAGTGACAGATTTAATACTCAGACTTAGATTTAAATCCAATGTACAGGTCTGCTCCTTTCTAGTGAGGTTTCTCATCACCAAGACAATTTATCCAAAGTAGCAGGAAATGAGAAAGGAAGCCTGGGGAACACTGACTAGAGAGGAACAGGGTACATGGCCCTATTCCTTGTCGATAGACCAGCTCAAGAGCATCTCCACCAATGCATGCAGCACGGGCATTAGCAAGAGGAGCTGGAAGCCATTGTGCAGCAGGGTA
>NW_010333376.1:0-5049 GCF_000700745.2 Antrostomus carolinensis | reverse complement strand
GTGGATTTCTGCTTTTGTGGGTCACCAGGGTGAAGGGTGCCTCATTCTCAGTGGTTCCACCTGCAAGGTTTTGGGTTTTTTTGTATTTTCTTGTGCTTGCTTTGATGCGACGCGATGAAGGACTGTATCTGTGGATGATCTAATCATCTTGTGTTGGGATTTCACCTGTCAGTGCATTCACTCTCCTCTCTCAAAAAAAGAGAAATAGAGCTGCTGCTCACCCTACTGAGAGGAGGAATTACACTCTGATCAGAAGAGCTGGGGCCAAGGGACTTTTACTCATGTACTCGTACTTTTGCTCAACAGGCAGCTTTCAGAGGAGAAGATGAGGGAACTTATGTGTGAAAATCAACTCCGGACATAAAGAGATAATTTGCCAAACTACCTGCTGACTTCAGCCTCATTAAACTCACATTTCCAGCAATGCTTCATGAAGAAGCTGGCATGTTGCAGCTGAATATGAGGTGCCAGCCTCCAGGGATGGAGGCAGTCCAAGGAAAGTGGCTGGAAGGGGCATCAGCCCACCCCACTGCTGTGTGGTGATTGTGCTGACCAGCTTCACCATCTCACCTGCCCTAGAGTCCCCACAGCGCAGGGTCCCCATCAAACGCAGATGCCGATGGGGCCGTCACAGAGAGTGAGGTGCTCTGGTGCTGCGCCTCGTTGCAACAGGGCAGCTATCGGGATACATCCTGTATCGGGCATAAAAATGTAACTTACAGCTTCAGTTCAGGTTTAAATGGGAAGGGAGCTCTTCCTTTCTTCAGAACAGTTGAGGTTTTTAAATGACTGTGTCTTCCCTATGTGAAGATGGGTATTTGCTTATTTTTTTGAAGTTGTGAGATAGCTAAATATCTGACTGAAAAATTGTGTGTGTGAGGGGAGCGACTCCTGTTGTTTTCAGATTGTGGTTGAGGAAAGTTGCTGTCAGTTTTAAACCAAACAATCCTGACTTTTATTTCCACTTGATTTTGCAGTCAGATAAATAAGGATATTAGCTTAGCCTGTGGTAAAACATCTTTTTTTTCTCCCCCTTTTTTTTTTTTTTCAGCAGCCTGTATTTAAGCCTAAAGATTTCCTGCACAGAAATATTAATGCACACATAATAAATCTGAATTTTCTGGAAAGCTCTGTACAGATGGTGTAAATCTATTTCAAAGATAAAATAAATTTACCACAAGGAACAGATAATTAGCAGCATCTGAGCTGAAGACCTCTCTGCCCCTTCCCAGACCCATCAGGCCTGCAGGGAGTGCAGGCAGCCGTGCGGCAGGCAGCAGTCTTCCTGCCACGGTGGCCTCAATGGGTCTGCTGCATGTTCCCAGCAAAACTCTGAGAAGGCCTCAAAATCTGCCAAGAAAAACCCTCTGGGTGGATAAGGAAGAGACAGAAAAACCCATGAAAACTTGAAGATGAGGTCATCTTAGCCCAAGTGGGCTACAAAACCAGAGTAGGTGGAAAGCTTTCCTGTATTACAGTGATTTCATAACTTTTACCTCCAGGTTGTGAAAGTTTATTCAGCATTCAATAATCATGGAAAACAAATGGGGGAAAAACTCCTTCTTTTCCCAGAACAACAGGCCAGCTGCTCATTTCAGAGTAAACAAACCAAATTAAAGAAAACTGTCCTATCCAACTCATATCCAACCCTTAATTTATCAAAAGATAACCCTCCTGTAGGCTGTCTGTTGTAAGGCAAATTACAACCTACAACATCAGGTACAAAGTTTAAAAAAAGGGAGCCTCCCAGCCCACTCAGATGATTTTAAGTTCCTTCTGGTCTTAACGACAGCCCAGCAGCTTGCACAAGGGTAACGATGCTTCCATCCACTGAGGGTAGGTGCGGTGGCCTGCAGTCATCACAAGAACTGATGTGGGTAGCATGGTCTCAGCAAAAGGTTTAGATTGTTAAGTCTCTGTATCACACTCCTGCCCAGGAAAAATTACATTTCAAGATCAGTGAGGAAAGCCAATGATGAGCCTTAGTCAAGCTGAGCAATACCACGCAGGTAACAGAAAACATATTGATTGCCAGTGAAGCCAAATATGCCATGGGAGCTTCATCTTCCATATAAATGGATGCTCAGACCAAAAGGTTTCTTTAAAAAGCATTACCTCTCCTACTGTACTCTGTTCTCACGCTGCCTTTGCTGGATACCAGATCTTACTCAAGTCAACACACCTAACTCAAAGTTACTAGTAATGACATGAGTAGTAACAGCAGCAAAGACACAGGAGCAAGGGGCTTACAGGAGTGGTCTTGGAGCATGGTGCTGCCTCTCCAGAACCCCTGTGTACCTCCCCATTGCGGGTCTGCATGTTGTGTCCTCTCTGCTGCCCTCCCAGGTGTGCTACAATGTGTGACAATCACACTTCCACATCACCACGCAGACCTCACCTGAAATCTTGCCAGCACATTTCAACAGATTATACTAGCATGACACTTCAAGGGTCGACCTTGTATTCAATATTTCCATGGGCAAAACTGAATATTTTGTCATGCCTGATTACATTTCTAAGTTCAAGTCTTCACTTGGACCCTAGCTAGATGCTGAGTAATTTTATTCCTGAATTACACAGAGACTAGCAAATCATACATAAAGGAAATCATTAAAAAAAACCCCCCAAACTATTTTGTGATTGTATTCTCTCTGATAAATAGAGGCTGTGAAAAGGTATTACATTCAGTATCAATTATTCATATTTCCAACAAGTAAATGACACATCCTCAAGTAATGATTTCCATCCACACTGGCTGTAAAATGCTGTTTTCACTACGACTGGAATGGCTGTTACTGGCTGTCAATTAAAATATATATCATGTGTCAGGCAATAGGAGCTGACAACACCAGGAAGAAATAACACTTGACAGTCTCCAGATTAGTTCCTGTAATGGAGGACTTACTGCCCATACAACATGGGATCTATTAAGAGAAAGTTGGGGATTCCTTACAGACCATGAAAAAATGGTTTTTGCCTGTGTTCCTGAAAAGGAAGGTATCACAGATGTGTTGTGAAGGGCTGAGACGTGCTCTGTTAGGGATTAAGGTGGTCAGCTTAGCATTTGTGCAAGAAAGGAGAACTGCCTTGAGGCCTCCCACCCAGAAGGTTTCCTGCCAGTGAACAAAGGGCTCTGGTGAAGACTGAGGCCTGGGGAAAACCAGCACCACACAGTTCCCACTTCAGCCTCCGTCCTGCAGGCTTCAGCTGTTTAAAGTCAGCTGCCTTCGCCAGCAGCAGGCCAGCTCGCTCTGCCAGGGAACTGTCTCCATATGCTAGGCTGACAAAAACCCCCACTTTCTTCTTTGGCTTTCCTTTTGTTTCTGTTGGCTTTAGTCCATTCTTAGTCATCACTGTGATAGCAATGGCATCCAAAGGCTGCCCGTTCCTACTCTCCACTAAGGGTGCATAATACTAATGCTGCATAGCTTAACAAAAATAATTAACATTTTCCTTTTACAGAGCTGTGTAAATATTGACCACCTAACGTTCACAGCAAACCCGACAGACAAATGTTACTGCTCTAGTAACTGCCCCCAGCACCCTGAGTTACACGATCCCCAAGCTGGAGCTCCCTGGATCCTACTCTGGGCTGTTCTGATTGCATGACAGCTCTTTGGCATGCTCCCTGCTCATGGCTTTCACTCTTCCTACAGTGACAAGTCACTGGCAACAACATCAGCGAGCCGTCCTCCATAGGTCATACAAAATCAGTAAGTCCTGACCATTTTGTTTTTCCCCATCTCTCTTTCGCTTTTGTAAAGTGAGGGACCACCACCCCTCCTTTCTTTTGTCCTTTGTTCATCTCTCTCAGCTGCACATCAAAATCCTGACAGAGCGGGAGGGGTGTTTTTATGATGGGTGCACACTCTTGGACCAGGGCTCTGCTTTTTGGACCTCAGATGTTTCTGCAATCTAAAAACCACCTCTAGACTGGGTGTATCCATTGGAAAGTAATAATAGGGATCACTTGATACAAGGTCCTGGTTGTTATTTTCTCAAGGTGTTTTGTCCAGTCACTGATGTTTTCATGAAACTGAAGAAATATATTCAATTTCCCTTAATTCTTTTGTGCAATTTCTGCCTCAGGGTCTTACATACTATTACTGTGTGCTGTTAAATACCTGATGTGTTTTATTACAAGGCGACTAAAATAATTATTTTTCTAGTTACTAAAGCATTTGTAAAGCTTCCAGGATGAAAGTAAATACAGAAATGCCAAATATTTACTATTCTAATAAATAGCCATCAGTGCTTTATGAATTATCCTATTACATCCAAAAAATATCACTGTGGTTTCACTAAGGGTCTTGAGAACATTTGCTTTAAATTGAAAGACTCTATTTCTACTATACCAAGAACACTGTTAATATTGATCCAGGTGCTCTATGGAGCAATCTAACCTTTTCACTGTGGCACTATTGAAAATCTGGTCTAGTACACTGGTAAAACTGCATCTTTCAAAGTTAACAACATTAAAAAAGCAAATTGTTACTTTTTAATTAATTAAAAAAGGCTTATAGTAGCATTAACAATACTTTCATCAGAGTGTTATCATTTAGTTAATGGCAGCCTTGCATATTAACTTCCCTTGACTTTGCCCTGGCCTTTTAACTCCTCCAACTGATTATTACCTCATTTGAAAAGTCTTCCAAATGGGTCATTAGTTCTTAAATACTTTTCTCCTGCTGTTTGGTATATAACCTAGAAACAGTAGGCTGACAGAGATATAACTGGTTTGGAAGTAGCTCTTTATGGGAAGAAAAAAAAAGTTCAAGAAATGCCAGATTAAATTAAATTTATGAAATGAATCATGGCTTGAAATATCCCTGATACATGATTAATAAGACATCACACAAAATTATTTTTTTTTCCACAAAAGAGGACTGTCATCAGAGCATATGCAAGCATATGTGCCCTTGTAAGCACCTGCAGCTCCTGCTGCTTCCAATCCATAACAGCACTCACGTAACTGGGCAGTCACCTAATGCGCTAAACTAGGAAACCGAGGAGGAAGGCTCACACAGAATCACAGAATGTTGGGGATTG
>NW_010333375.1:0-5821 GCF_000700745.2 Antrostomus carolinensis | reverse complement strand
GGCTTTGATCAACCTGGTCTAGTAGAAGGTACCCCTGCTTGTGGCAGGGCGTTGGAACTAGATGAACTTTAAGGTCCCTTCCAACCCAAACCATTCTATGATTCTATAATTATCCGAGTCATGTTGCCCTATAATTAAAGCACGTAAGACGGGAAACAAATTTAAAGGACTAGAGTACCTGAAAGTACTTTTCAAGGAGTAAGTTTTTCCTGGATACAGTGAAATTATTACAGAAATATAACAGTGACTTTTATGCTGTGACATGCACACTGTGTAGTATGGTAATTCCAGACCACCTTTCTTGGAGTGACTAAAAAAATCCTTTAAAACCAGACAGGCATTAAGACCACGCAACTGCCTGGATTTGAGTATGGTGGGGCTGTCAAATAGAATACCTAAATTCTCTTATGTAAAACTAAAAGCACTTCTGGTGATGTTATTTAGCCAATCTGCCTATGTCATGTTTGAGACCTGGTGCTACCAGGCCCTGGGATCCCTCTTTGTGGCATTGCAGTGTACCAGGAGCAAGACTGGAGCACATCACCCTCTTCTAATAGGGCTGCAACCCCTTTGGACAGGATTTATTTCAATCCTGAGTATGGTCTCATTAAAAACAGGTTTTGTTTTCTCTGCTAGACAAACCTAGGAAGAGAGATGATTTTTAAACCACCTAGCTTGCCACCTTTTGCCATCTGGCATGTGAAGAAAGAAATGGGACACCAATATTATAGATCTTAATGGCAACACTGGAGCCCCTGGTGATCCAACTTTTCCTCTATGACCAAAATCTGTAAGATATGAGCCTCTGACAGCAAAGGATAAGGTTTGTAGTACTGCTAACAATTCCCCTTGGTGGCATTAAAGATGCACTATTTGTGGAAATTTCTATTCTAAACACATCAGAGTACATCTCTTCAAGGTAAATACACTAACTAGTCAAATGATAATAAGCTAGAGCATGTACTTTTATTCTCTTCATAATCTTTCTAAGCAATTTAGTGGCTTTTTTTTAAGGTTATAAGTCATGAAGTTCATTATATGTAATGAAACTCTGTGCCTACTTTATTCCATAGACTTTTTCTTAGCGCCTACAATGGTTACACAATCTTCCCTGGTGCTACTTCTCAAGAAAGTAATTTGTCTTTTCTTCCATGATTCATGTAGCATAAAGATTGTTTCTTTCTAGTGATGAAGGAACATTCATATGGACAAATATTTTCATTAACAGGGGCTAAAAAATAGACTTTTAAAAGACCATTGCAATGTGATTAGTGATCACTTCAGCAATTGTTTGGGATTTTTTTTTCCAAACAAACTCCTTTTTATGAACCTTGCTAGTTAGTGTTTAGTGCAAAGATAGATGTCTCACTTTAATCAAGGAAAGAACTTTTTGTCTTTGAGCATAATAACACAGTAGGAACTGAATAATGAATATCAACGTTTGTGTATTTGTTACTGACTGTAATAACCTCTTTTCTGACATTTATATACATATTACATCAGAACCACATTTTAGAGTTTATTTGACTTCTTCAAGAGCTGGAGATGGGGAAAGTAGTTTTCATAGCTCTCTGAAAACAAACCTTTGTGTGCAGCTGCCTAGCTCGGGATTACTTCTCAAGTTAACAACAATTTTAGCTGGAGTCTAAAAAAACTCAGAGCCTTTCAGTTAGCCAGAACTAATGCCTAATATAAAATATAGTGGAAAAGTGTCATTTACAGATATTTTCTAATCACACACACAAAAAATTCTTGAGATAGGTCTAACTATGACTTGAGAGCTTCTGTGACATTTTAAAACAAGCAGAATGATTATTTTTTCCTGAATATATTGAAATTACCTATTATTAAATACAGGGGATTAACAATTGTCTGCTCTCCACAGTACAAATTGTTATCAAGTTGTACCTATTTTGATAACCGCCATTCAGAATGAAAACACTAATGGAACCACTCAAGCCCCAGAGAGCTTACAATCAATAGCAGAGGATACCATGGTACAAATGATGATAAATCAATAGTAAAGAGGTGCTTGTGTACTGATAATACCCTTTAGAAAATTGACTGCCTTACGGTTTAGCCAACCCAGCTATACAGCACTTTCTATTAGCCAACTTAAGTGCCCGTGCTCCCTATAAACTGCAAAGCATTCAGCAGGAGCACTTTTTGCAGTGTAGCCCAGCCAGATTGCATTGCACCGCCATCTGGTGTGCTCACAGTTGGGAAAGAAGAATTGTGAATCAGTACCATAAAACTGAAAGCACTTAACACTGAATAGTGTTTCTTAAGTGAGGATGTAGCTTCCTCCCTGCTCCTGTGCTTCCATTCCCCCCAGCACTTGAGAAAAAATGAGCCCTTTCTAAGGAGATGGAGTTTATTCCAAGTTTCCAGTGAACTGCATCTTAGTTAAGTTTGGCATATTTTTGACATAATAAAGTTAGGATTGTGATAATTTTAAACTTTTGCTATAGTCAATTGCAAGAAATAGGTATGTCTCTGATGGCAATTTTCACCTTTGGGGTCTGAATTGTCTTCGCTGAAGAGAAGAGCTTGACTTTAGAAAGACTGGGATAAGTTTGAGCTAAAGCATTTAGTTAGGTTTTATTCTGACTTCCAAGAAGGACACATGAGTTTAGAGTTCAAAGCACTGAGAAATATTATTTGACAGATGGACGTCAGTCCTTGTTGCTGTCTCTTCTACTCCGTGGCATAATTGCACAAGCTAACTAGTTAGGGAAGTTTTTTAGCTCTCTTTGGTATGCCTTTAGCTAATCCTGGGAACAGACCTATGTACCTATTAGGATAGAGGTTTTGTATGACTGTGTCTACATGGACATGCATTTGTAAATTTATATATATATTTTTTAATTTGCGAGTGAAGTGCATGTGCCTCTTGATCCACAGGGCTAACATATCCTGCCAGGCATAGGGGCAAGATCACACTGGATAACAATAATGTGGCCCTGGGTTGGAGCTGTTCCCACTGAGTTCAGAATGCTGCTGGACATGGGAGGATGTCCCCTCTTCATGTGGGAAGGGCTGCTGCTCCCCGCTCATTCTGGACACTCAAGGAAAGTCATGCAATTTTGCTGCCTATGGAAAAAAGAAAGAGACCAAGGATTTGTGGGTAGTGCTTATGAAGAGGATTCACCCCTTGTAAATTTGAGCAGCACTTGAAGCCAAAAGTGTGAAGTGAAGGAATAGAGTAGCACAATGAAATGACTGGTGATAAGCTTGGAATATTTTTGGTGCTATCACATGTAGCTTTTTCAGCCATTCCAAATCAGCAGAGGTAGCCAGATCTGATTATCATATTGTCAGAGTAAATCTAGGTACTCTACATTATGACTCTGAGACCACGCTGTCCCTATGGAACAGTCCCAGCTTTGTGACAGAAAATGAGTAAAAGATCAACCAAATGTTATTATCCATTCTGCACCTGACTATAAACTCTCAAAATAATTCAAAAGCTTAAGCATTTCTCAACAAGTTGCAAGGAGCTTTAAATTACTCTGCATATAGAACCAGAAATTATAAAGAAATTGCCTAGAGTATTGAGAAAATAGAAAAATAGATATGTGCTTCATTAATGGGAGAAATAATAATAAAAAGGAAAGACTCCAAAAACATGGGTGGAAAAGCTTTTTTTTTTGAAAGAGAAGTTAAATATACACTTTCTTACACATGGTAGAGAAGATAGTAGTACTTAGATGAGTTTTAAATCTCCAGTTATAGATGAATAAGAAACTTAGCTAAGGACTAGCACTGGAACAAAAGTGCTTTAACTGAGGAGTAATTAAAAAAACCTTTTAATTAATTCTATTAGTTCTCAAGCCTGTTAAATGCAGCTCAGAAGATAAAACAAAATGTTAGCTTTTAACAGATTCATGCTTTCATTTGAACATTATAAGACTTACAAAGCATTAAAAATCACTGTAAAAAAGATAATATTTTATGTATTTAAAAAAATGATTTAAAAAACATGTTGCCCAGATTCCATTCAATCTAATTCTTAACTAGACCACAATGTTGTGTAAGGATTTTTTTATCATGAAAATTAAGGAAAGCAATTTTATGGAAATTAGATAATTTTAGAAAAATTAATATACATTTGTATTAAATCAGTTTCCTCTGTGGATTATGCTGTTAATTATGAATATGAGTCTTAAAGCAGCTAGATATAAAAATTCATTTCCAAACTGTGGATTTACTATACGCTTGGTAAACAGCGGGCCTAAAATCATCAAAAGGAAATTCTATTTTCTGGGAAAACTTTGCATTTGTTAGATTGAGACATGCAGCCTTAAGCCCATGAGCTTGGCTGATGTTCCCTGGATCCTAGTTCTTCAAACAGTTTGCCCTGTAGGAAATTCCCCTGATGTCTGCAAGTCTCCAGATATGGTAAAGCTGTAGTTTGAATTAGAGATACTCAGGGTAAAGTCCTAGTTTTCTGAAAGTCAATGGCAAAGCTTCTACTGGCTACCATGTGGCCTGGATTTCACCCAAGCCTCATTAATACACTCCATTTTCTTCATAAAGCGTCACCACCAAGTATGTATGAAAAGTGGGAATTTTAGTAGAAAGCAAAGAATGGCAAGTTGTTGTGTCTCCAGCAGAAAGAAAGACAAAGTCACCCACAACTTTAATATAGTTAGACAGAAGAACAGAACATATTTCAAGCCATAGTAAGACTGAAATTTTCTCTGTATTTTGTTCTTGTGGGGGGGTGGGCAATTGGATTTTTACTTCTGATTTCATGGAATCAAGATCTTCTGCACACTCATATGTATTTTCCTTTCTACTAGAGTACCAATTAGAGGCCCATGAGATTCCTGTTGAGCTATGCACAATAGAAACACAACCTCCCTGCTCATTAATGTATTGAAAAAGAAGGTATCTAGTGTGTAAAGGGTGAGCAGGAAAAAAACCCCAAAAAACAGATGCATGAAGAAATGAAGAGATGACACATAACACAACAGTTGTACCTGGCACCCTGAACTGACAGATTTCTGTCCAGTAGCTTGCAGTTCTCTTTAAACAGGACTTTTTTCTTTGGAAATGTTGTTCAGAGATGGGTACTGTGAATATGCCGATAACAATGAGATCCTGAGGTACTGATTTTTTCTGTGACTTGAAATATATTTGGAGAAAACTCTGAGATAAATAAGGAAATGGAGATTGACAGCATTTTCTACCAGCAGACTTGAGCCAAATCTCAGTATTTAGAATAGAAAATCAATCTGGGATCTGGAAGAGAAAATGAAGCAATTAACAGGTAAATTGATTCCAACTGATCTATGTGGAAAAGTGGCTGTCTCTTCTCAGACCTCGGAATAGCTTTGTTGTTGTTGCCTACATTTTACATTGTCTGATGCCATTTATTTTTTATATTTCTAGGTAGTGAAAGTATGCAAATTTGAGATGAAAGAAGCAGAAAGAAATTCTATTTTATTTTTCTTATTTGTTATTTCTTGCAATAATGTCTTGGTGCAAGTTGTAATGTTGTAATAACTATCAGTGGTGCACAAATGTCTATGTACTTCCCCTAAAAAAGAGGCTTACTGTGTTTGTATTCTGCAGTTACCAAAACTCACAGGAACAGCATATGACCAACTCTATAAAGAACACCTCAGAGTCAGGCCCTCTTTTTCAAGTATTTAAAAAGACATACTTTTGACAATTTGGAATCTAATCTCAAATGCATTTAATCTTGGTGCACTTCTGATAGCAAGGGTTTATTTTCTCTGTTAGACTGTTTTTTCACCAAAATAAATAAGTAAGTAAGCCTGATGATTTCACAGAATCACAGAATGGTAGGGGT
>NW_010333374.1:0-15581 GCF_000700745.2 Antrostomus carolinensis | reverse complement strand
AACACCTCAGGGGTAGCAAACTGCATGTGTAAACTGAGGGTCACAGCAGAGCTCTCCGCTTCTTTTCCCTCCCCCCATAAAATGTGTATTTCTGCAGGAGATATATAGGAACTAGTTATGAAAGTCAAGCAATTAAAAAGCATTTCTGAGGTATTCATGGGACTGTACCAGCCACAAGTGCCTGACAGCTCTACGCGTGTGCAAGTCCCTGGAGAGCCATCACACTTCAATTACTATCGCTAACATTAGTCATTATCAGGCTGGCTTCAGTCCCTGGGGACGGCAGCTTGTGATGACAATATCCAGCCTCTCCTTGTAAAACAATTCATTAGGCAAAGCGGAACAGCTGGGGCAGCCACGTGGAGGTCTGCAGAGTGGCTGCCCCACCGGGACCTCCAGCCCCCCTCTTCCTTTTGGAGAGGGGCAGCCACCACCCCCATGACAGCTGTAAAAGCCTCTGGGGACACTTCAGCTTTAATCAGCACTCCTTATACTCAAGGGAAGCATTTGATTGCAAACTTAAACTAATGGCACTCAGAAGGTTACAACAATCATCAGATAAGAGGCTTTAGGGCATTTTTATCTTGTTCTAATGCTCACAAGTTAATGAGGCAATAAGAGACACACTATCAGACTTGGTCTAGTGATATTATACAGACAGGATGTTCAGAGCTGAATGTACTGGAGATGTAAGAGGTAAGGTGGCAAGTCCATTATTGATCCTACAGAAGACTTCATGCTCAGAACAACTGAAACCACTGAACAAAGCGGCAAAATGCTAGCAGATTTTTCACATAGCCTTGTAGGCATTATGACCTGATCCAAAAAAGAGAAAACTGAAAAGGAAAACAGCAATACCCCACCAACACATGTTCAGTCTATTTGACAAATACTCTGTATTTCCTTTCTCAAAGCACAAATGCTGCCTGAATGAAACTGTACGACTGATCCTCATGTACTGATTATCTCCACTGCCTCAGAGGTAGCAGGACAAATGTGCCACCAAACAGGTAAATAATCCCTGGTATTAGTACGGATACATACAAATTATTTTTAACCTTTATGTTGCTTGCAAATAGAAATATTTTTATATATAATGTCTGTAAATGTCTAAGAATAAGCTTGCTTTTCTTAGTTACCTTTCTTGGGCCACTGGTTGAAAAGCACTTGATATTAGGATCTGTTTCAACACCACAGTGTCCTTTTACTTCTACTGACAACATACACAGTACTCTCATTATGCCTTCCTGTGGCATACAGTAACAGTAAGCAGGATAAGATACTTAGCAATAAAGGCTTTATATGCTGTTTTTTAAAATCTGTGATTTTTCCAATGTCTTGCAAAACTCCACCTTACTGTTGGCAAAATAGGGAGGGACACATGAAAAGGCAAATAAACCAACCAAGGAGAACAGTGGTAGTGCCAGAAACTGAACGAAGATCTCCAAAGTCACACTCTACTACATTTTCACTAGGATCAGCTGCTGCTCTGCAAATAGGTCCAGCTACCCATACTTAGGAAGAAAATCCTCTCCTCACCCCTGCCAGGAGCCAAAATTTAGAGGAAAACATTTCAGACAGAGGTGATACAGGGATAATCTTTCCAATAGTTGTAAATACAGAGGAATGTTCTATTAACACAGAAGTAGAAAAGTTTTAATTGGATAAAGGTATAGATGGCAAAAGAATTTTAAATAAATACAGAACAGTTACAAAGGTTTGAGAGTCCCTGCCAGAGCATCTCCTGAGATTTGTTTGGCATTTTTGTGTTTTTAAACCATAATGGAAAAATGCACATAACCTTATGCTTGATCAAACTTTTCCCCATTCTCAATTCCTGCACTGACAGTAGTCTACAAGTTATCCTGTCAAAATGAGAGTAGCAAAAAATAGGCTTCTGACAGTATAATGTAAGAACATTTTGTTTGTAGTCATGTTTCTTTCTGTGCCAAGCATGTGGCAGGTAGAAATGCTTTAATGTGACAGCCCATTCCTTTACTTTTGTGGCTAAAAGCTCTTCAGTCAAGCCCCATTGACCCCCTGCTTGTCTTGACAGATGATGGTGGTTTCACTGTTCATTTCAGTTGAGACACACAAGAACCTCTGTGTATGTTGAGGACCATTCTCTTCCTCTGCTTAAGGAATGATAGTGAATGGACTGTATCTCCCTACACAGAAAAACAGGTTCCCCAGCCTAAGTTTCACAGACTCATAACCAGCTTTGTGGATGGAAGTATTTGGAAGTACATTCATCATCCCCAAGAAGCGCGAAAACCATCACAGTGATACAAGAATCCTTAGGTTTCTTACACCTCATGAGGCTGCTCACATGAAGGCAGACCATGGAGTTGCACCTGAGATCTGCTCCGAGCTCATGAGCTAAACCAACTGTCTACTGACGTGTTCAGCCAAGACTGGGGAACGCAGGCTTTGAATTAGCTTACTTCTAGAAACAATCTTAGATCACAGAATCATCGAATCACTGGATGATCCAGGTTACAAGGGCTCAGGAGGTCACCTACTGAAAGCAGGGTCAATTATGACATCAGACCATGTTGTTGAAGGCTTTATTCAGTCAGGTATGGAAAACCTCTAAGAACAGAGACTGCACAACCACCCCTGTGGCTGCACATGTTCCACTGCTTGACTGACCAATGCTAATACTCCAGATGTCCTCCCAAAACACAAATTACTGCTTTGAGCAGCATACCAAAAATTCTGCAAAAGCTGATGGTGATGCATAAGATCAATGATTTTGCCGTCTCCAAAGCAGTTTGGTCAGTTAGTCTCCAGATCAATCAGATCTCTTCCTCCCCACTAACACTGAAAAGGCTCCCTTCTCTTAACCGCAGGAAGTATCTAGATCAACCTTCACTCTATCAACCTTAACTCAACAACTCTCTTCTAGAAAGGATCAAACCACTGCAGCACTTCTTCCTACTACTGAACAAACCATAGGAGCCAAAGAGGACTTTCAGAAGAGACATTTTTAGAATGGAATACCAGGGTATAACACAGAAGTTTTGTGTGGGTTTTCTGTTGGTTTTTGTTTGTGGTTTTTTTGGTTTTTAATAAAGCAAGTCATATTTCCTGGTTGAAGTACCTTTCAGAGGTGACCTTTGTTTTAACAAGATCAGATCCACAAACTAGGTATGGGGTGTAGATAAGGAGAGGAGAAGGAGAGAGAAGGAAAAAAGACAGACATTTCAATAAAGATCAAGTAATAAGCATCTTATAGTAACTCAGCATTATGCAGAATGTTGCTGTTGCACTGAGCATTGCTCATGAAGATCAACAGTAGTTTTAAGAGCAGTTATCTGACAGCTATTTGGCCACTTAGCATGTGGTCCTTATACCCAACTTTGGCAACTCAGTTACCAGAGCTAGATGGACACTGTCTTAGCACTTGAAAAGCTCCCCTCTCTATTTCCAACGTTAGGCTCCAGAATTAACAACCATGGAATGGCAGATGTCATCTTAGCATTTCTAACACTCCTACACCTATGCACGTTTAAAAGCTGTCCACACAATCACAGAGTTTACATTGTTTATGATAATCTCCTTTCTGTAAAAGGTGTTCAGCAGACTTAGAAAAACTCAATCAGCTGCATTTGGGGGTCTCAATGTATACCTGAGATAATGGAAATCTGAGGTTTTACAGTCACTTTGAGTATTTAAAAAGAATTCTGAGAGAAAATAATTACCTTCTTACTGTGACAAAAAATTAGTCAGACAAAAAAAAAAAATCCAACCCAAACTATATAATCTAACAAAAGGAGATTCTATGTACACAAATACCATAGGCATCAAACAGAAAACAAAATCAAATATAAATTGCTGGAGTTTGAACTTTTGACACATTTAGGAGAGTTTTAGAGATTTTTTCCTCTCTTCTCAAACTCCAACAGTAGACACCACCTTCTGCAGCAAGGAGAGTCATCAATGCCTGGAGACTAGGATGCTGTATTAGTACTCGTCATCAAAATCCACAATAGCACTTTCCCCTCAGAGTAAGGGAGAGGAAAGAGGGCAAAGATGTAGAAGTGTCTTGAAGCTTAGAGAAATATTTATTCTACTTCACCAGCAGAAAGAGGACACCCTAAGGATCTATGCAGTATTTTTTCCATATATGACAGTTACCTAGATACAGCATTTGTTTTATGGCAAGAATGCACAATTTATGCATATGGGTAGTATCACATTTGATATCATCAGTAGATTGTATCTCCCTGATTTTGTATTTAAGAACAGTCTGGACCTGCTTTATTTTTATTTTTTTTTTTCCCCTGCACATAAAGGGCAACTCAACCACACACCCACTTCTTTAAAAAAAACAATAGCAGCCAAGGTCCAGACTCAATTTCCATCCTCACCATCGCAACCTAATCTCCTGGCAAGTTAATGCAAATCAAAGCGAGCACTTCTCTGACACTGGTAGCAAAGCGTGTTCCTCTCCCAGGAGAGACCTGTAAAACAGGACAGTCACTGACAGCAGTACAATTACTGACACAGATACAGACTTTATGGACATGTTTATCTCTGCTGTAAATCCACACTCTCTCTCCACTCCGATTCATGAGTCATAAAGAAATTGCAGATAATGAAAAAGTTGGAGAAATTTACAGCATGTCGGAAACCTCAGACAGCCAGAAGAAATTAAAGAGCTGACTGAGGATAAATCACACAGGTACAATTAAAACTTCCTATACCTTCTTCACTTCCAAACTGTGGCACAAACCAATGGAGATGATGAAAAGTTGAGGTCATGACTCCTCTGACTGTAATCATTTCTTAACTACCTACATGCCAAAATTAGCCAATTCACAGATCACATATGAATGGCAATTTCAAGCCAGCATTCTTCCAACAGGAGCTGCCCTGGAAGAATCCTGCCCGTAAATAAGCCACCCAGTGAACAGTATAAGGAAAGGTGATTTCCTTGTCCCTCTGCAGATGCAAAGTATCTCTTACCATAGCGCTGTGCATTAAAATGAAGAAGCACATCTACAGTATGGGAGGAGGGGATAAAAAGAATTGCGAGAAAGGCCAAGGTTTCACATGGAAATCATAACAGCTTGGACATCAGTGTGACAGGGTCATATAAACACCTTAACTTACAATGTAAGAGTCCTTTTCACCCCTCTGAAACAACCAAATAAAGACCAAGAATTACTATTAATGTAAATTGAAAAGAGCCTCCATATTTTTCTCCTAGTAAGGAAAACAAAAACAACCATTTCAGCTGATTGCGTAGTTCCTGAAAAACTCTGTGATTGTTTCCTAACCCACAAATGAGCCACTCAAAATGTGAGACATTTTCTGGGAGAAGTCTACTAACTCTGCTAAGTAAATCCTTAAGCTAACTGCATATTACAGAAATCCAGTGTCCAAAGAGCATAATTTTGTTGTCCAGCTATAAAACTCTGCCTTCAAGCTTTGAAGCACATGAAGTATACTATTTCACATAAAGTCCTCACAAACACAGTACTAAATAACAAAATAAGGGAGAAATATGCTTTCAGGCAAAACTGAAACACGATGAAGATTAATTCAGCAAGGTAGGGAATGCAGAAACTAACCAAGAAAAAAAACAGTTGCTACAAAGAAAATTCTAAGCAGAGCAGCAATAACTGAAGTACATGCACCTCCTATGCAGGACAGCCCACCTTGCACGAGTAAGTGAAGTGTATATTTGAAGTTTAAGGACATAATGAGCACTAGACTTGGCATACAATGTTCTCTTCTGAGTTCAACATATTTAGAACAATGTAGGTGATTCCAAAACATATTTTCTTCCTTCTTGTTTTAAATTAATACAGACATACTAGTGCTAGAAGCACTATACTTCTGGCTGTTACAGCTTTTAACAAAGAAAAAGTGAGCATTCTCCGTAGTCTTTTGTCAGCAGTGAAGATGTTAAGAACATTGCTATACCTTTCTAATAACTGGTACTGAGATTCCTACTGTGGTATCTAGATTTGGATCCACATCATATGATTTTCTTTCACTTTATTTCCTTCTCCAATAGTCAGTTCTCTTCTCCAGCTCATTCACAACACTTTAGGTAGTTCATTTCTCCAAGGACATAAGGCAAGAGTTCAAGTCCAGGAAAGAGTCTGTTCACCTACATAGATTCCCAAACCTCTTTCTGGCTAACAAGAAACCATAAGAATCCAGTTCACTTTTTCATTCAACTTCCCAGACTGCAAAAAGTGGACATACAGCTTGCACTAAAATGGACCAACAAGAGATTTCAGTGACGCCATGAGACAAACACCCCACTGACACCCTGAGTATTAAACCCCTCTTTACTTACACATACCTGTTGATATGTTGATTTCCTACAAATGGAGGATCTGAAACTTTGGTACAAACAAGTGTACATGCAGACTAGAAAAGGCATTAGGCAACAGTACTGCAGGAAGTGGGGGCATGTTCACAAAAGTAAAAGAAGGGCTTCTGAGCTTAAAAAGACTCTATGTTGATTGACTCAGGACTGAAGAAAAATAGTATTTTTATGTGAACAATTACATCATTGATATAAGCCCGTTTGGGTGCAAAGGCCGGGTGTTTTGCATGGAGGCTAAAGGCTGCATGTCGGTACTACACCTAGACGTTCCTAGAAAAGACAATCCATTACGGGAAAGGAAAGAGATGTTTCAGCAAGAGGACACCTTGTCATCTCTCCTTCCTTTACTTTGATTCTAATTCAACAACTTCCACAATGTTCAAGCTTAACACTAAATTAAGTGTCATGCCCTGTTTTTTAGTTTAATAGATAACACAAGTTCAGTCCACCAAAGATGGAGCCCCTGATTTAAACATATCCTACCTACAATCAGCATCAAAAAAGGAAAAAAGAAAAGAAAATCAATAAGTGAATTCACATTCAACTAAGCTGAGAAGAGCTATCCTGTTTTGAAATTATCCATGTCAAGAGTAGCCTGCAAGGATCACAGGCAGAACTAAGTCTATATGTTTCAAAATAAGCTACAGTTAAATCCTGCTGTTAAGGAAAAAGATGGAACTGCTCTACCCCTCCAAACCTACAGAAAAGCTGAACTTGCAGGTAAGAGATCACGATAGACAGCATTTATCTGAGAGAAATGAAAAACTGAAGACTACCAATCCGAGAAAGAGTGGTGATCTGTAAGTAGCCTGGAGTTCAGAAGGACTTCTTTATGATTTTTCCAGAAATTTCAGAGGCTGCTGATGCTGCAGAGGACTACAATTCACAACCAAGGACAGCTTAACTTGGGAGCAAGGTAGCTGTTCCTCATTCATGTGCCCATCCATCTCCTGCTGTTTATGGAAGGGTTTCTCCATTAAGGGGACACCTCAGTGATTTCTGGTAGCGAATGCTTAATTACCATGCAGTCTAGCCTATTACTGAAATAAATAAATAAACAAGAAAACCCCACTGTCAAACAAAAGGTACTTTCAACCCACCACCCTGACTCTGACGTGCCGACAGCTAACGCCTACTGCAGAGCATGAGCAGGGAAGCACACAGCTGTACCTGCCCCGTGATCTCTCCCAGCTTTCTACATCTCCCAAAATTTCCAAGCCACTGGTGACTTCGCTGTGGTCAAACATCTTTCCAATAATTTGTATAATTTATTGAGTGAGATAAACTCCATGCCCACAGCCTGTAGCAGCGATGAGGTCTGACTGTAACGCAGTGCAAATATCTCCTCATGCCCGTCCCAAATACACTATTTCACCCTCCCTGGCTCCCATACTATGAGAAACAGTGAAGAGTCATTCCCTGGTCACACTGTCTCTGCAATAATCAGCTTTACAGAGCTTTTTCACATACTGCACCAGTTGTCTGTCTCTAGGCTAAAAAACTCATAGTAATTTGCTCGTTCTTCATATCAAGGAAAACTATCAGTGACTGACTAAAGCCTGGCTGACTTTTCCTCTATCAGTCTGTGGTGGTACAAGATTGCCAACTATTTGCTGTTCAACTGACATCTCCCAGGTCATCCAGGTCTAATTCTTGGGCCCTTTGATAAATAGCATCAAATAGCTCTTCCACCGTACCCTTGGTATTTAATTTATGTCAATATATACAGAAAATAAATCAGCATTACAAATAAAATAGCAGCAAATTTGCTGGAGCCCAGTGAAAGCCAGGGAACACAAAACCGCAGGAGAGTATAAATAGGGAGACTTGGTTGAACATGTTCAGAAACTGTCTCATTGCTCTTGAAAGAGCGTGAGGATTTGACACTGGATAATACAGTCATTCTTACATTCCTAATTTTACAGGAGGAAAAGCATGTAACAGCTTCAACTCCAAATAAAAATTTAATCTACCACAAGAGACCAGACTAGCAAAAATCACTGACAGGGAAATTATAAATGGTGTTCACAGCTGTGGGGTTCGTTATCCCACATTTTCTAATGTCTAAGGCAGATACTGCACAAAAGCACTATTACCTCCATAAACATAACTGGGCTTAAAAAGAATAGATTTTTCAACAAGTCTTGCCCTAGCAATACCACTGAAGCTATACTTGTGATAGCACAGCAGCTAGGTAATCTCTCTGGCATCAGTGAGATTTTATAAACACGGCTGTGATACCAGGTATACATATATACATTCAAGGACTTCTGAACCAGCACAGAAGGTGTTATCTGGAAAATATTAGATTCACAGGGAAGCAATAGCAGAGGCTTCAGAAAGTCCCTGGACAACCACATTCCTTCAGTGACATGGTGCTTTTCCTGCTTCCCCATCCTACCTGTCTGTTGCTTTTACACACAAGGTTGTTCCCAAATTTAGGAAAAAACACTTTATAAAAAAAAATTAAACATTTTTTCTGTGTATGCAGTTCTCAGATACACCTCTCTGTATATGTATATTCAAAAGGATGACAGGGCAGATCTTTAAAAATAACTGCAATCAAGAATAAAAATCTTTTAACACCAAGTTAAGTTTGCTTACTAGTAATGTACACACTTCCCAGAGCTGCTAGCTCAACAAACTCAGACTTTAAAAGTCTTCTTAAAGTCAACTTTGACTCAGTTGCTCTGAAAGTTGCAATGAGTCATACACTGGAAAAACAGAGATAGGTATCGAAATCTGCAGTTATTTACAAAAAATGTTTTGAAACTTGTTGCTTTGTGGGCCACAAAGATTGAGTCAGGATCTGTGACTGGGTTCCCAACTAGGAACTACTTCCCTCTTGCTTGCCGTATCAGCTGGGGTCTCCTTGTTCTGAGGTGCTTACTACCCCACACCAAGAAAAGCTGGAGGGACATAGGGGTGAAAAAAAGCCCGTAACGAGACAGTATGCCCAGACCTTTTTTTTTCCTCCCAGGCTTCTGCCAATGGCAGAGACAAGACTTGCTGACTGGTTGCAGCTCACATTCAGCAGTGATACTGTGCTTCAGAAAGTCACCCTAACTGCATGAACAAGTAGGTGTGTTCATTAAGCCCTGTTCCTCCTCCCACCCTTACAATACTCACATTAACAAGGACAGCAAAAACCACACAAAGCAGGATTGTTAATACTAAAAATTGTATCACTGTATTCTAATAAAATAACTATTTAACAGAAGGAAAACAGTAACTCTAATGAGAGAATTGAAGCAAAAAGAGAAAAGCACTAACAAGCAAGAGGACAAGTTAGAATTGTACATAGCTTAAAGAGGATGCAAGGAAACACAAGCCAATACCTCAGAAGAGGTGTTGAAAAATAATTTATTTTTACAAGACTTTATTATTATTATTATTATTGATAGCAGGTCCTGATACTGGAAGCTGCCGGAGAACTCCAGAACCACCTTGTAGCAAAGAATAAATACACAAACCAGAGACCTAAGGATAGGATAGCCTATCCTTTAAGGGGAGAGTAAAAATAAAAAAATAAATTGTTTGTTCATGCTACGGAAATCCTGCTTCATTCAAGGAAGACTATCCCTCAGGTGAATTCTGTGCTGAGGAAGGGAAGAATATTCTGCAAGGAACAGACATGAGAGAGCAAAAGTCCACCTACTAGTATGCTTGGAGGAGAGCTGAAGAAGAGATTCCCCATTATCTCCTTGGAGATCCTTTCTGATCCACAAGAAAGACCTTCAATGTAAGTCATCAACACATTAAATGGTGCAAATAAGAAATTGTGATTTATGGAAGATAGCCCATCTTTTATTGGCAGTTTAGTAGCCTGCATCTTACTAAAAGGGAAATGAAAGTACAGAAGATCATGCAGCTAGCAGTCAGAATGACATTTTTAAAAAAGCAAGGTTCTCACTTATCCAAAAAGACAGATGTCAGTTGCAAAATATCTGCCAAACAGAACTTTAAACTACAAGGTAAAAAATCACCATAAGCAACTTATCTTGTCTGAGTAGGAACTAAACAAATTAGGTACTACTGAAGCTAGAAGAATTAGACAAATGTCTGGACAGATAAACAGTTACCTTATTCAGAAAGAACAAACTGAACCCTCAGTTAAGGGGGAAAAAACTAGCATTATCTAAAATAGAAGTAACCATTTCAGTTGTCAAAGGTCTCCTTTGACATTATCATCCCACACACTCAGAGACTGATGTGTTATCAGTTAAAGCTACTGCAGTCTAAACAGGTACGTGCTATACTGCACAGAAACCCTAACAGATGGTAAGAAGCCTGACTCCTCAGATGCACACATAAAATACCAGAGTAAGCTGTTAGCATTATTCCAGTCTGAATGATATCCACTGTATCTCGGACCTCTAACAGTGAAAGTCACCTCGGAAGTTTCTAGTCAACTGTTTCTTGAACTTACTGTTACAATCAAAGTAGGGCAAGTCTATTCAGTTTCCTCTGATAAACTTCCGCAGAACTCTGTGCTAATTAAGACAGAATTATTTATATCATGTAAGAATACACAGCTTAAAGTGCAGACTAGTGAAATAGGAGTGAGTGTAGAACTGGCTACTTTTAAAAGTGGAGGACAACTGTAAATCAAAACACATGTCAAACAAGCTGGAAAGAAAACATAAGTTAAATCATTAATTAATGATTTAATTTGATTCAAAGCTTAATGGTTCAACAAAATAGCCAGGGTTACAGAAAGTAAAGGCATCCCTGTGGGAAAAAGAAGGGAGAAAACCAGTTGTAAAGAACAGAAATCTGTAAGAAGCAAGTGACCAAAAGAGGAACTGAGAAATCCATAGCGAAAAGTTAGGGACAGTAGGAATTATGTACAATAAGAATGTGGATTTCAGATAATAGTATTCAACCATTCCTACATTAAAGCAGTGAAGATGGACAAAGCTTTCAATACATTTGTTCCAAATTTGTCAAGAAAGCCCACTTATATAGACAAAATAGTAAGATGGTTCATATGAATTTAAGGAACAAGGCGTGTAACTCAGTAATTATTAAGCTATCAAACTACCTCATGTCAAATCACTTGTTCAGATTTCAATTTTAGTGTTGCCATAGTACCTTGATGAACAAACTTTTCAAAAGGCACCCAGTCCCGCACGTCACTTCACCTAATGAATTCTAATGCAAAAATTAACATGAAGTGTGCTGTGAAGTGGTTCCATAACAGACCTCACATGCAACTACAAAATCACTCAACAGATAGATTTGTCACGGAGTGCTGCAGGAATCACTCTGGTCCTGCACAGCATTTTATCAGTAATTTGGATGAAAACAGAAGTCTCTGAAAACATAAAGGATATAAGATGGGATGCAGAAGAGGAGAGTTGGAAGGAAAAGTTGCTGACACAATGAAGCAGAATTGTTTGTCACACTCAATACAGATAAAATGTCTGAAAACAATGTAAAAAAGACAGTGCACTTTCAGAACAGGAAATATGTCACAAAAAACAACCTCGGGAAGAAGAAACTTCAAGCTATGACCAAAACAGTACAATTGTACAGAAACGCAGCAAGACTTCCATGGGAAGCCTCACGCTGCCATCTAGAGGGGGCTGCTCAGCAGCAGGTTTAATCCTGGTCTTGACAGCCAGTTTCAATTAACAGTCAAGTTAAAAAGGGGACTATTAAATTTCAATAGACAAAGATCTAATCAAATCCAATACCTCTGGACCAAAACTACAAGTCTCTTAACTTTAATGAGCAGATCTTTTTGATTTTTCTTCTTGGTTCTCTCACTTACCTAACTGTAAGAGAAAGGAACTTAAAGACAGTACTGGGAAAAACAGCCTTGAGAAGCCCTGTTCAAACTTTGCATCTAATTTTCTGTGAAAATTTTTCTAAGATAAATGTATATTATGACACATAAAGCATTCAATGTATTATAGCCTAAGGGAAAATAGACTTCAGCAACAAGAAGTTACAAACATGGAGAGGTTTCATAAAGCTTGAAAATTCAAGATTTCAGTTACTATAGACTAAAGGTTGTAACTGTTGGACCTCAAATATTTCATCGTTCACTTTTTCTTCCTTCTATATTTATTTGTTCACAGTAAAAATAAATGGAAATACATACAACAAATATTGCTAAGGAAACAACTACCTTGTTAGCTTTAATGTAACTCAAGCTCTGCTTGAACTCCATTTAGCAGGGCAAAACTGTCTTGACAATCAAGCCTACAGCTTAACTGAGAAAGCAAATCACCAGCAAATCTTTGTATTTGACTCAGTTGTACATTGTTATAATTTTAATTCCTCCTCCACTAAATGCTTTATACAGTCTTAACAGATATTAGCACTGAAAGTAAAATAAATTTGCAGGGAGTGTGTTAAAATAAATGATCTGTTAATAAGAAAGCTTTAGGATATCCTAGGTTTACAGTCAGGAAGACTCTAAAGGTCTACTACTGCTTTTTGTTATCCACTGAAAGGAAGGTGAAAGACCTGTAAGTTTTAAAACTTTTGGTGCTTTGTGTAGCCCAAGAGCAACTGCAGCTAAGGTCTACACTAGAGCAAAATTAAGCAGAAAAATTAAATTTGTCAGTATGTACAGGCAGCTTTAAAAGAAACAGTCCTCTTGAAATCCTCAAAGCTGGATCAACCTGTTAACAACAGAGTCCTAAATGTGATGACAAAAGCAGCTCCTTCCTCAAAAAACTGATAAAAATTGTCTGTTTGCAGTGAAGGTCAACTTTAGCACTCGATGACATCACCTTCTACCACAATTGACTGCAGAAAAAAATAAAAGCTACAGAAGCAGAAAATACTATAAACACTAAGTGGTAAGAGAATCCTACACACAAGTGCAAGTTTCACTGTGGAGGCAGTACATGAAGTCTGACAAAAGTATTCTGAGAAATAGCTTTGGTATCTGAGAGGGAAATTAAGCAAAGTGACCTGGTTTATCTAAGTCAGCATTAAGTCAGGAACAGAAGTCTATGTGTCACTAGACCCACCAGATTGACATATGACCTGCTGTTATTTCTGCTAAGATGTTTCCCCCATGCATGCAGGCTGTAAGCTAGACATGTAAGCTCTGTCTCTCATCCTGTTTTGGAAGGTCACTAACTGTGACTGTTGGACACTGGCCAAATCTGCCAACACACTATTCCAGCTACCAATGTACCATGAGCGCACGTTTCAGTGGGAAGGTGGCAAGGCAGTCAGTCACACCTGCATACAGCACTTACACTCATCCAGTCCCAGCTGATACGCCAGGTTCTGCAGGCCACGAACTTTTTCCATCAGGTTAGCTGTAGTGAGGCTCCCCAGCTCTAAGGAGAGACAAAAGTGAGAATTTTAACACTGGCTATAGCCCTCTAGTGACAGTTTACCTGTTTAGTAGTTCACAGAGTGCTTTCAAGTCATACTTCTGACAAGATCTACTTCCAGCGAACAGAGTATGTTCAAAATTCAAACTGACGCGGCTCCTGATTTTAATATATTGAGAAAAGAAGAAAAGATTGGCTTTCTCTACTGAAGAAGACAGCCATGGATCTGGTTTATACTGTAATCTGCCACCACTGCAATGAGCTACTTGCCTCATATTTTGGAAGTTCTTGTAAGTTCACAATGCTACATGAACAAGCTACAAAAGAGTAGGCAAGGGAATGGACCTAGTATACATTAATAATGTGTGTGTTTAAGCACATTTCTTGCAGCAAGTAGAAATTAATTTGTCCCACTTTCACCCTGGAACAGTTTATCTGGAATTCACACGAGAGGCAGAGCACACTCAAGGATGTTTACTACAAACAAACAGCTGTAACATGCAGCAAACCTACATGCTAGCTAGCCCTTCTGTAACTTGCTCATACAGCCTTATCATTTGATTAGAGATCTTGGATCTATGAGTGAAGACACATGCATAGAGCACCTCTGAACAAGTCAATCAACAAGTCTAAGCTGCTCACCAAGTCTGATCAGCTGAGGGCCACCAAAAAATTCATGCCACTTCTCAAACTACAGGAGACACCCTCTGTACTTATACAGTGAGAGACTGGTAAGTGATGTAACTGAAATGCATGTAACGTCACATTGCTTCAACTAGTTCTTGTGTGCTTGTTTTGAAAAATCAGCCTTCCACTGACATCTGGATATTCTCTGGGAGATAACTGGATTAATGAAAAATATATATACTTAACAAGACCAGGGCTCCTGAGCAGGAGATTCTGCAAATGTGAGGGGTAGAGATCCGAGGCCACAGGGCTTACTGATTGAATACTCCTGCCTTCAGAAATGAGACAAATCAACAGTATAATCAAAACCAAAACAAAAACCCATAAGCATTTGGGCATCCAGAGCAAAAAAACTCTGAAATAAATACTGAACAACATAAAATGACTACTCTCCATTCCTTCACCTCCAGAACACTTAAAGAACAAGTGTTTTAAGCCTATTAAGTATTGAATTCCCAACTGTTTTGGCAACCTTACTTCTTACTCACAACGTCCATACTCACCCTTTAACATATCGATATCATCATTTTCTAATTCAGCCATCCACTTGGGAGGAGAGCTTGTAATAGGCTGTTTAGAAAAAAATAAAGAGGTCATACTCAGACAAGTGCATTTTTAGAATAATCCAAAGAAGTCTGATCTCATATTGAAAAACTACTTACACTGACAGAAAAAATATGTGGCTTCCAAGTGCTCTGTAGAGATATTTTTATGTTTAACCTTGCTTTCTAGCTTGCCTTGAATTTTTTAGAATTAAAACCAGCACACTACCACGCCACAGACCAAAGTCATAGAACCATAGAATGGTTTGGGTTGGAAGGGACCTTAAAGATCAACCAGTTCCAACCCCCCTGCCATCAGCAGGGACACATGAAAAAGTGGGGTTTGAAACCTTATATTTTTTCCAAGGTGTAGCTCTCATTCACAGAGAGCGGCATAAAGTACACAGAGAATATAAGAGACATCACAACCCAAAGGGCTGTGGCAGCACATAGTGCCGTTATCACCCAGACACGCCTTATCCATGGAAATCCCGCAAGAGGGACGGCGGCTCCGCCACCGCACGGGGAGGGGGAGGGCGACGGGCGAAGCAGCGACACTCACGCTTTTGAAGGTGGCGGCGAACTCGGCAACCCCGGGCACTGGGAAGAGAAAACGAAGGGCGGCGGGGGGTCAGGGCCGCTGGCGGCAGCACCCCAACCCCCGCCCCCCGGCCGCGCCGCAGCGGGGGGAGATCCCCC
>NW_010333373.1:0-4750 GCF_000700745.2 Antrostomus carolinensis | reverse complement strand
GCCTGTAGTTCCCTGGGTCTTCCTTGTTTCAAAATTAAATTAACTGCAGATTGCAGCACTGAGAATTCTGACATTGTGCCCACCATTAGTGGTGGATTTGCTTGCAGAGATGTGTTTTTTTTCCTATCACCTAAATAACTAGTTTTAATTTACTTGTTTGGACATTTGTATGAAGCTCAAATGTAGCAGCTCTTACCCAATCTGTCTTGTCCATCCCGGCATATTTATGGTCCATTTTATTGTTTGCTTCATGAGGTTTTGTTCGAAGACAGTCTTTCCAGTCATAGCTTTATTTTCTTTCGCACTCTCTGATTTTTAAAATCTGCTCTCCCTTCCTTTCTTACATACTTTCCACTCCTGTATCCCTGGGTCTCTGCCAGTAATATGGTCACCCCTGATCAGAAATACTCTGTCATTTGCACTAGAGTAAAAAAGAAAAAAAGCCATGACGCAGATGAGTGTTATAGTGCCTTTCCAAGAGTATTAAAAATACATAAACACTTTAAAAATACAGCAGTAACTTTCTGATGCATTGTTAGAAGAGAACTGGGTAACTGTGGTTTGCTGTCTGCTGACAGACTGTCTTTCTAGACTTTGGTAGGTATTATTCCCTCAGCGTGACTTGGTTTTCCTCTTAGGAAGGGTTATAACACTGTCAGTGTAGCTATCTTGTCAGTGATTCACTTGCTGCAGGACCTGTCTTTATCCAGGTATTTGTTATCATTTCTGACCGACCACTCTGCATTAGGTTCAGAGTTGACCTACTTCATTTGGAGTTATTTATTCAAAACTTCTTGGGGTTCCTAGTAGAAAAGAAGTCCTTAATTTTATTTTGAATCACTGGTTGATGTTACATACCTTTTAGTCAGCTATACTGCAGATCTGCACTGGTAGGTTTGTACTGCAAAATTTTATGATTCCTACTTTCTCAATACATATCTTCACCCATTGCTGTGAACATTTTGTTTGTGCCACCAGAGACTGAAATTCATTCGAATTTGTCAGATGCTGTTTGCTTGTCTCCCATGAAATGGGTCAACTGTTTCAACCCTGCCTGAGGTTTATGCCTCAGAAACAACTACAGCCAAAACTGGCACCTTTGCTGGCAACAGCCTCAGCAACAGAACAAAGGAACTGAAGAGTCTGAATTTACTGCTCTTTTCATCTGAAATTTTGTTGTTTTCTTTTTTTCTATGATCTTGTCATTAGATTTGTTTTAGAATTGAATTATCATTAACAGTTGTTTCTTCTAATTTAAGTAGAATATTAAATACAGACTGTAATGTGTGGTCTGTATTTACCATGTATATAGAAAATAAATAACTGCTTGTTATAATTTCTATCTGCTTGTGAAACACTGTAATAGGCTTCAACCTCCTCCACAACTGTAACTTTACCTGATACTAAGTTATGCAAGTATTCTTTGATTGGTTACCTCCTTTCTACATAATTCATGCTAAAAATTATGATGCAATGGACATCCAATCATTTATTTATCATGTCTTGGGGATTTTCTTTCCAAAATAGAATTTTAATAAGTATTAAATCAATTTATATCAATTTACCAATCTTTGAAGATTAACTGTTTAGGGTAGTGTTGGCCCTTTACGAGCTGAAGCTGCAGGCAGCTTTGCCCTTGAACACTTAAGTCCTGATTTTGAGTGAGAAAATACAAGAGAATAAGATTCGTGAGAAAGAATGCAAGAAAAACAAGTTAAGAAAATTTCTTATGTAACTAGTCAGAAGTAAAAAGAATGCCTCATGAACAGATGGATTTATCCAACCAAGTACTGTAACCAGGCGTCTAAACAGTAGCTTTTAGCCAATGAAGAGTTTTTATGGGGGGGTGTGTGTGTGTGTGTGTGTTAGCAGCTTAAGAGTATATAAGTGATCATGTAACCAATAATAAGCGTCTCCAGTAGAATTCACATTGAATAGTGTGTGGAGTCCATGGGTGTTCCCTCTCGGCAGGGTAGAGCTCTGACTACTGTCAAGAAACAAACTTTTAATGTTAATTACTATCTGATTTTGTCTCCTATGAAGGCTATACTGGAATTGCTTCAGTAATACCTGGAGTGCCCAGATTTCCTTGATTGTAGTCAGTGAGGTTTTTGGCCTCATAAAGACAAGCAGAAGGCTCATTGACCAGTAAGTTTTTACTGGGAATAGGAACATGCTGAGTTGCAGTGTTAGGTACTGCATCTTGAAGATTTTGAAATTGTAGATTTGAAATTATGTGCTGCTGAGTGATAGCACCACTCAATTTTTCCTGAAAGGGCTTGCAGAATAGCTCTGGATAACTTATATGGAAGTGGTCAACAACAAAAATGTCAAAATATTATGTTGTTCTTCACCCTTTTGTACAGCCCAGTATATAAGATATTTGCAATTACTAGTTACAGGCCATAACCTTTGTGTCAGTTTGACAGTGCAGGGTCTCAGGACTCATCAGGGCATATCTTGTCCTGTTTGAGCTTGTTTTAACAATTTTCTAGTGTCCAAGTCACTGTAGCCTAGCCAATTTTAGCATAAGCTCTGTGATAATCATGTACAGCAAAAGTCTGAGAAGCTTAGGCAGTCCCTGAAAAAATGTCAGCCCTTTATTTCAGCTGAGGATAAGGGAGGCATTGGGTGACTTTCAAACTTCACCTGGGAACCAAGGAGAAGGAAAAAAGCTCTTGTGATAAAACATACTAAATTAGACCCAGTTCAGGAAGACTCTGAACTATGCCTCTAAAAAGGCATAATTGCCTTCCTAGTGAAGACTTCAGGGTGCTGATGACTTGTTTCAATACTCCCCCATGCTTCTCAAGGGTGATTGAAACTGCTGATGTTAGGACCCAGAGGAACATTGCAGAGATGAACAGACAGGAAGAAAAGGGTAGATACTTGGAAGGTCATGTACATCAGCTGCATTAATGATGATTTTCATACAAAATTTCGACTATTAAAACAGAAATTCATCTGTATAAAATTTTACTTGCATAATTATGTGTTTCTCTATTACTCTTGCAAGGTTTCAACTGTTTAATATATTTCAGATTTAAGTTATTTGATTCTGAAATACAGCCACTGGAGTGGGTGGAACAATTCTTCCTGTCATTAGTGAGGTAGACCTCTAAATATTTATAAGTTTGGTTAAATAACCTAGAACTTCTGAAGACTAAAGTTTTTCCTGAATATTCTGATAATATATAGCTAAAATCTTCATTAGAGTTGCTTAATGGAGCTGCTTCTTATATAGTTGAAAAAAATACGTGTAGGAATTTGTTCAGACAGATGAGATGTCTTTTTGATGTGGTAAATACCTAACTCATAGCACCATTCTAGAATTTTAAATCAATAAGGAAAAGCAATAAAAGTTTATTGCCATACTTGAAATAACTTGTCATTATATACAACCACTATGTTCATTTTAAACTTTGTAATTCAATAGAAATGTCCAATAACTCTGATAAAGACTGAAAACTACTGCTGCAATGGTAGGCAATACATAACTGTGAAAAATAGCAACCATGCTAAACTTCGAAACAAACACTCAGTGATGTAAAACCTCAATCACACCTTTGTCAACTGCAGTCTGACAGTATGTGCTACATTTCATAGAGGAGTTGATGAGATGAGAAAATACTATTTTTTATCTCAGTTTTTAATACACTGCAACTGCATTCAAAGCAGTTCTGGAAGCAGTTTTGCTTGCTGCAGGAGGACCACCCCCATGGTGGTAGACCCTTATCATGGCAGCTTCTCTGTCATTGGTATGACTTCTGCGAGAAAAGAAAATCTATCAATTTTGTAGGCAGCTTGTAGGAAAAGAACATTATATTTTTTCTCATACAGCAGCTGAAAGCTGTTTGCTTTAACGCAGGTGTAGCAGATCACTGCCTGACGAATCATCTGGGCAGAAGGAGCACACTGGGCAGGGACTGTAGAGGAAGAGTAGGAATTCAGGAAGGTTTGGGGGCTGCATGATAGACTAAGGTATTTGGGAGATCTGGGCTGTGAATAGGATTTAGTTCTTTTTCCTATAATTAGGGAGGATAATGGGTTTCCTTCAGCTATTTGGGGCTTGTCCAGCCTGCAAACTCCACAGCCTTTCCTAGAAGTAGTCAGGAGCTCTGGGGGTGCTTTGTGTGATTGGGAGATAGGAATAGTGGCTTGAGGGTGTTTCTGATTAATTCCCTATGTGGGCTGACTCTAGAAACATCACTTGGAGCAGCATCAAGGTACATCTAAGCTATACTACAGCTACTGCTCTATGAGAGGTGTTTAGAGTAGTAGAAAAATTGCTATGTCTTAGTGGCAGAACAGAGGAAGGGGTTTGTTTGCTTGTTTTGTTCTTTTATTTCTTTGCTTATCCCATTCATATTAATTTATTTTAGATTTTAAGATTAAATGAATCACTAGATATAAACAATATTTTTTTTTAAATGTCATTTTCTGTTGTGGTGGTAGCATATAAAATAGTAAAAAAATTAATATCAGTGCCATAATATTTCCTACATTTCCTTAAAGTGTGAAGTTTTTCTATGTTACATGGTTCCAGTTGAAAAATGGTTACTCTAAATACAATTTCTAGTGTTGTCTAGGTTAGTTTAAGAAGCATAACTAAGAATTTTAGGTTCAGGATGAAGTTGCTTTATTCAGACAGCACACAGTGACCCTGTGGTTTATTTTAATTAGATTTTTTCCAAATGAAGCACACACTGAATTTTACACAATTAGAGTGCACTGTCAGCAAGTTTGCTGA
>NW_010333372.1:0-4010 GCF_000700745.2 Antrostomus carolinensis | reverse complement strand
GGGGGGGGAGGGAATCCTATCTCACCATCATTTTTTAAATTATTGAGTACTGCAACATTCAATGGATTACTGTTCACAAACACGTACCTGCTCCTCCAGCAGAACAAATCGAGTCATTTCTGTTTCTGCTCGAGCCTTCGGCATGCAGACAAAAACATTTTTTATTCATCAGTGGTAAAAGGCTACAGCCATTTGACTTTAAACACAGACATGCTTCTGGGCTCTCTTCCAGGAAGTCTGTGTCACCCAGGCTTTAGATCGATATGTTTGTCTGCAAAGTCACCCTTTTGATCTGTAATTTTTCATTTTGACACAAGAAATGCCTTTTGGTCAAACTTCAGCAGTCCATTAAATTCCAGGCATAATGGAAATGGGAATCACATTGCTGTAGCCATGTGAAGATTTCCACAGTTTGGGGTTTATTTACTCATGGGTTAATTTACTCAGCCATATATTTGGGATTCAGACAACACTGCACATACTGTTCTCCTGCCTCATCTAAGATCACTGCCTTCCCCCCAATTGTTTCTTGGTGGTCTCACCGGCAGCAGCAGCAGCTTTATAAAATACTTTCTCCATTCGGTTGTCTAATCTGCAGGAAATGTTATCACAGTTTCATATTGCAGACGCTGAGCATCCTCCCAGCGTGGCTCTGCCATTGGCCATGTCCAAAGGCTGCTGGGACCCCAGCCCCGCTGCTGAGAGCCGGGGCTCTCGCCAGCACACAGCCCCGCTGGCTCGGGCAGCCCGGTCACCCCTGGCACACCACGCTCTGTTTGCACAACCCGGCACGTGTCTTTTCTTTCGAAGTTCAAGGTTTCAGGGTTAGATTTTTGGAGTTTCCCCCCGCCCCCTCTCCTTATTATTATTAATTTTTTTAAAAAAAGGTGTCAGCAGTCCCATGGAGGGATACCCAAAAAGCAAGAGAGCCAGGAAGACAATGCAACATTTTATTAAAGGGACAAGTGGGTCTGAGCAGCCTTTGGGACACTCCCCCTGCCCAGCTCCACACAGCAGGGCTGTGGAATGATCTCACTGCTATTTCTGAACCAGACACACAGCTCCTCCTGTGTTGCTAACACACTGGTTTTCAGTTGCTGAAGTTTGACCCGAGGGAGGACGCGACAGACACTCAGGAGAGTTGCAAAGCACTGAAAATGTTATTATAATCAGAACAAAGAACATTATGCTTTTAGTCCTCACTCACATCTTTCCTTTCAAAAGCCAGCATTTTCTGTCAGCCTTTCAAAAATACATATAATACATAATTCAGAAATACCGCTGGTATAATTGATTCATTTTTATACTTATTTTAAAGGAGTCATGAGATGTCTGGATTCTGAATAACTGGTTTGTCAAACCAGAAAGGTCAAGAAATTCTGTATCTAAATACGGCCAAGATTTCAGCAGTAACACATCTTTTAAGTACATTAATTGTAATGTATTTTTATTAGGTTATTAAAAGGAGCCTCATTTTCATTCTCATTTAATAACTCCTCATTTAATAGAGGCACTATATTTAGAGGGAGGCTATTTTCAGTATTTTCTGGAATAAAATCAAAGATCTTAAAGCAACTCAAACAGGGCACCTAAAAATTTTTATGTTTTTGGTCAGGACTTGTGTCCAAAATAAACAACTCTCCCTCATCCACCAAAAAACCCCAAACCAAAGTCATCTCCAGCACAGCTACGATCAGATCATGAGCATCCTGATTAAAGTTCATTGGTACTTCAGGACTTTAGCTATTAAATTAAAGCTAAAATCAAACTTATTGCCTGAGTGAGTAAGAAGAAGGGGCCGGGAATTTGGGAGGCAAGAGGACACGTGATCTGCCCCAGCACAACCCTGCCATGCCGGGAGCTCCCACAAACAGTGAAGGCATAAAGACACCAGAGAGAGGAGAGTGGATCAGGATCAGCTCTGCTCAGATGTGGTGAGCAGGACATTTTACATGGATTTTATTTTTAGGCTGGACTTCGCTTGCACACAGGGTCAGCTGACAGAGCCTTGGTAGCGAGAGCAGATCTCTGCTGATTTACATCAGTTGGGGTCTAGCTGTTGATTTCCAGCTTTGGTAACAAACCAGGCAGTGCTCCTGGCCCAGCACAGCACAGGCACCAGGGGACAGAGACACACGTGGGGACAGACCTGAGCTCCTGCTGCAAGAACTCACTCTGTTATTTGAAGTAACCCGCAGCCTCCACTCCTGCCTGAGCCAGGGCTGCGAGTGGTTTGTCTCCAGGAGGCTCAGCACAGCATCTTGCCCTGGTGTAAACTTTCCAGGTGAGCCCGGAGGCACAGCTCCATTCCTTCTAATAAGCCAATCAGGGCTTTTCAGATGTGATGAACTGTGCTGCAAAGCTTTACCTGTTGAAATGTGGAATTTATAGCAAGGCTTCCACCCATTCTCCACTGTACAGGAACACCTCCTCTCTTTCCTACAACCAACACACCATTTTTCAGTCGTACTTTGGGGGTGAGCAGGGGCCTGTATCACACAACAGGAGTCTGCTGTGCAGAGCAAAACCAACAGCCCTAAAAAGATGGTCCTGAAGGCCATCACCACGGGGAGCTTTGATGACAACAACGATAGCAAGATGGCACACAGAGAACACACGTTACTGAATAGAAAGGATCCCGGCAGGTGAGCTTGTTCTGAAGATGCACGACAGTCCCAGCACAGAGCTGTCCTGTGGAGCCCTCCCCGAGGAGCTCGGCAAAGAGCCTGCGAAGGACCATCCCCACAAGACACCTGGGAGTCAGAAGCAAATATTCCAGTTCTGCAGAGACTGAAGTTAAGCAACTGGTAAGCTGCATGGATGCGTTATAACCACAGAGAAGAGTGATGCCAGAGCTTTATTGAAATACCTGGCTCTTAGTCCTGGGTTCAGGGCACACGTTTGGGCAAGACTCAACTGCTCGGGTTTATGGCAAGCCTGTTTCAGGGAGGACCTCGGTTTCACAACTGGTTTCAACCAGAAACAAACCCACAAAATTCTGAAATTCTCTGCAAAAGCTGCAAGATGGCTTTTGAATCATTAGAAGCATTTTAGTTTGACAAGCTGATGCGAGACACTGTGGAATTAAATAAAAAAAAAAAAAAAATCAAAATGGGGTGTTTCAAAGCTGGAACTTTCATTCTCAAAAGCCTCCAGCAAAGCTGACAGGATTTTGACAGCGTTGCATTTTCCAAGTAAAATGGTGTCTACATTTTTCTAAACAAGTTCTAAACTGCATTTCCCGCTTTTATAGAAAAATGTGCTATGCCTTTTTCTTCTTTTTGTTTTTTTTTTGTGGCTTGTTAATAACATACTGTACAACTGTTTTGTACAAACCTCCCCAAACACACACTTCCAATACCTTTTGAGAAAGGCAAACAGCCTCCTACCCAGTCAGTCCCGTGTTCAGTGTGGCACATTAAAAAGCAAAACACAGGTTTTTTCTAAGCATCAAAGGAAGCAGCTAGTTTTTTTGGAAGATGCTCCTCAGCTCTTCCCAGATACCTGACTATTGTGATTTTGCAATGAAACGACTCTGTTCTTTACATATTTTAATCTGTCTGAAAGCAGTGATAATCAAAGTGATGTTCTACAGAGCCAGCCTCGCACATGTGTAAATCCTGGCACAGCTTTAGGTATCGAGAACCAGGTAATCCAGGTCAGTTCTGGCGTGAACGGTACAACTGCACTAAGCTGTGTTTGTTTATTCCAAGATTTAGCCTCCCTTTACCATTTAATTCTCCATATGTGAGAATTACATCAAAACCAGCAGCTATGAAGCAACAGCGAGCGGGACCCATCGCTCCCGAGTTCTCCAAAGGCAGCGCGGGGGGCGAGCAGCGGGTTTATTTTATCTCCCACCCTCTGCAGCCCACACAACCGTCCTGCAGCAAAACACAGGCCAATCCCCCCGCAAAACACGCGGTTTCGGGGCTCCCTCCGCGCGGCTGTGGGGACAGCGGAGCACACCCCGGGCTCTGTCCCCCCCCGCACCCTCCTCCCGCAGCCGG
>NW_010333371.1:0-603 GCF_000700745.2 Antrostomus carolinensis | reverse complement strand
CCTACCTGATTTAACAGCTCTGCATTTCACAAAGCCATAGGGTCTGTGTCGCTAATTCCTACCTGATTTAACAGCTCTGCATTTCACAGGGTCTGTGTCATCTATGGGTAAGCAGAAAACACAACACTGCAATGAAGGGAAAAGCACAAGTGTTTGCCTGATCTTTCCTTTTGAACCCTCAGAACTTGCAGATCCCACTCTGTCCACAGTCTACTCCATTTTTAACTGGTCTCACTGTTCAAGTCTAACTTCCTGAAACCTCCCCTCCTACTTTAAATTCCCTACTTCCTATTGTTCATGTGGGACACCAAGAACAATCTACTTCATCCCTCTTTTTAACAGCTTTTAAAATATTTGAATGTTTTCATGCCTCCCCTAGGCTATTGTTTTGTCAACTGAACACTCCCCACTCTTTTGGTCTTTCCTCCAAGCGTGGTCACGGACTCTCTGAAGTTGTTCCACATCTCCCTTTAAATATCTTGCCTATATGGGACATGCTCGTTCAGCTGAGGCTTCCAGGTGAACAGATTCTTACTTTCCTGTTAAAAATGTGCTGGAGTGACACTGCTGACTCAGCAGCCCAGTTCACAATCTCCTGGAAGT
>NW_010333370.1:0-3489 GCF_000700745.2 Antrostomus carolinensis | reverse complement strand
GGAGCAGAGCAATGTTATTTAAAGTAGAAAACAAACCAGCTGTGTTTGGCTGCTAGCCCAGTACTAGCCCAGTTGAAACCACCACACCCTCCCACACCTGTGGGATGGCCACTGCAGGATCTGTCCTTCCTCTCTAGGGACAGCCCAGTAGTTTGGCAGCCCGTGACTCTGGGATGGCCCAGCCATACACAGTGTGGTCCAAACTGCTTCCTCAGGGCTTTTCTAACACTCCTCTGCTAATAGAATAATATCAAATTAATAAGGAAGGGCTGCACTGCAGACAGAGACGAGGCTCCACGCTGCAGCGTGGCCACAGCTCAGCTGGTTCCTCACCATTTTCTTTTGAGGAGATATTTGGACCTTTTTTCCAGTGGGTCCAGATGTTCTGGCTTCCCCAGTGCAGTGCAAAAGGGCTGGAGGGATGAGGCATAACTCTGAGTGGTCCCCACAGGGGTTTACACTGTGTGTGCACAAGCCCTTTGCCTTTCTTACTGAGCTTCGGGGTCCAGCTCTGTGTCCCTCACAGCTCTGGTGGCCACAGGAGCAGCATCTCCCCCCAGGTACAGATATTTTTGCAGATGAAGGTTTGGGAGCAGGTTGCACTTTGTGGGTACACAGGACGACTCTCAAACACCCTGGGCAGGATTTTGAGCTTTAAAAATGCAATTTTTTAAATTTATTTTTAATCCCAGCCACTTCAGGGAACATATTTTATGTAATGGTGCCTTCTGCTGGTCCATCTGTCTGTCTACCTCTCGCTTCCCACCCTCTCCCCCTAACATCTTTTGACTGTGTTGTCCAGTTTCAGCCTGGAAAGTGGTTTTCTTCTTGGCAAAGAGCTGGAAAAGCTCACAGATGTTGTTTTTCTTCAAGCTGGCAGCTGGGTTGAGGAGAGAGAAACCTCAACTGATACTCAAAACCATCAGCAGAAGCAACATTCAGCTGCTTCTAAACCACTGGGGCAGGAGATGCCCACGGAGCTGCAAACCCACCACTGTACCAGTGGGAGGTGGATGTGGGGATGGTGGTACTGGTAGTACTGGGTTTGGTTACTAAAGTTGGCTGTGGGGAGACTGGGAAGGTTTCCTCCATTGCTTTCAACACCTCTGAGCAATGATTTCCAAGTGGGAACGGGAAGCAGCCACAGCCACAAACATTGGAGAGTTTCAGAAGCTCCAAACACACACAATAAAAGGAGGAAGAGGAGGAGATGGAGGCTGGTTTGAAGATCTCCAACTGCTGAGTGAGACAAATGACCCAACGGATGGATGGAGCAGCCTGATGGGTGGCACACGGCGTTGGAAAGTGTGGAAGCCATGGAGAAGGCAAAAATATGGAGGCAGTGGCTTGTTTCCAGCTGCAGAATGATCCTAGTGGGAATTGGTTGCTCTCTCCCAGGGCTGCTTTGTTAGCTGGGAGATGGAGCTCCTCCACCTCCACAAGGCCACCAAGATGATGCGAGGGCTGGAGCAGCTCTGCTGTGAGGACAGGCTGAGAGAGTTGGGGCTGTTCAGCCTGGAGAAGAGAAGGCTCCAGGGAGACCTTCTAGTGGCCTCCCAGTACCTGAAGGGGCTCCAGGAAGGTGGGGAGGGACTTTGGCCAAGGGCAGGGAGTGACAGGACAAGGGGTGATGGCTTGAAAGTGACAGAGGGGAGATGGAGCTGAGATGTGAGGAAGAAATTGTTTGGTGTGAGGGTGGTGAGACAGTGTCCCAGGTTGGCCAGAGAAGCTGTGGCTGCTCCTCCCTGGAAGTGTTTGTGGCCAGGTTGGATGAGGCTTTGAGCAACCTGGTCTAGTGGAAGGTATCCCTGCTGCTGGCAGGGGGGTTGGGACTGGATGAGCTTTAAGGTCGCTCCCAACCCAAACCAGTCTGGGATTCAATGATTAGATACTGAGGAGCCCATGTGCAGCTCTGAGCTGGACTCACTCCTTGCAGGGCTCAGGGTCGTGCTCTACTGGGGCTCAGATACCACCACACCCATGAAAACATGGATGTGGATATGTGGGAAGGACTCAGGAGGCAGGAAAATCATCTGGGAGCTCTTGGGTGTGACCGTGGCAAGGGCAGAGGTTCTCCTGCCTCTGCCTGCCTGAGACTGGCAGCTACTCCAGAGCTCCCAGAGTCCTTTTTATATAAAATTGTAATATTTATATAAAAATAACCATTTTGACCTGTGCCAACAGCTTCTTGGTCACTAATAATCTTGTCGGTGCACCGTGAAGTGAGGAGGACACGAGAAGCAAATGGCTGTGGATTGACCAACACCAATATTTAAATGCCATATCACTGACTTTGTTCATCTGTGTCCAATCATGATTGGACTTGATGATCTAAAAGGGCTTTTCCAATCAAGTCCAACCATGAACCCAACAGTGACAAGTCCCCAACTAACCCATGTCCCTCAGCACTGTGTCTACACGACTCTTCAATCCCTCCAGGGATGGGGACTCCACCACTGCCCTGGACAATCCCCTCCCTCACCCTGTTGCCCACCCCTCTTTTGATGCTGACCAAGATACTTTGGGGACATTTCTGTGCTTTGGGGACATCACAGCTCCTTGTGAGCAGCCTTAGGATGGGGTTTCCTCACTGTGTTTTGGTTTCTGAGCACCTTTGCTTCCCTCTGCTCCTCTCGTAGGTGATGAAGCTACGGAAGCTGGCTCAGCAGGTCGCTAACTGCCGGCAGTGTCTCGAGCGCTCCACGGTCCTCATCAACCAGGCAGAGCACATCCTGAAGGAGAACGACCATGCACGGTTCCTGCAGACAGCCAGGAACGTGGCTGAGAGGTGGGCTGGCATGCTTGGCTTGGGACACCCATGGGATGTCACTGGAGTTGTCCCCTGACCACAGCTCCCTGCCCAGGGACACCCTGTCCTCCCCCTCCTGCAACCTCCCAGTGTGCTGCCCTGTGGTCAGGGGGTGTCACCAGTCCCCATCCCTTGAGGGACAGGAGTTGCAGTGCAGGTCCTAATGAAGCTGAACATCTACTATGGGAGCAATCATCATTCTGTGGGGAGAAGATTGGTGGAAATGCCAAACAAAAGTGAGCTGGGGGGGCAGTTAGAGGTGGGAACCTCAAAAGGATGGAGCCTTCTCCACCTCTCTGGGGGACCTGTCCCCAAGCTGGGCCACACTCCTGGGGCAGGAGCAGTGGTTAGTAGATACAAACTGGTTTCCTCACAGCATGTGATGTCACCACTGCCTGCACCCTTCTCATCCCCCATCTTACAGCTGCTGGGTGTCGGGAGCGACGTGCACCTTGATGGGTCTTGATGGGTTCTTCTTTTCTTTCAGGGTCGCCATGGCAACTGCATCCTCTCAAGTTCTGATACCAGATATCAATTTTAATGATGCCTTTGAAAACTTTGCTTTAGATTTTTCCAGAGAGAAGAAGCTCCTGGAGGGGTTGGATTATCTCACTGGTGAGTTCACAGGGGTGCTCCTCACCACCTGCCCACCCAGTTGGTGACCAGTCACCAGTGGTGTC
>NW_010333369.1:21600-29803 GCF_000700745.2 Antrostomus carolinensis | reverse complement strand
TGCTCGTGTTCAGCTTCTTGTCCACCAACACCCCCAGGATCTTCTCTTCAGAAGTGATCACAATCCAGTCATTGCCCAGCCTGTATTTATGTTTGGGATTGCCCTCACCCAGGTTCAGAACCCTGCAGTTGAAGAATCTGATAAACATTTTCCCTCCTTTCTCAAAGTTAATGAACAGAATATTACCAGTAAGCCAACTGCTAAAATTCATTTTCCAATTCTAACATACATTATCTAAGTCCCTCTGAAATGCTGCACAAGCTGAATTTCTCAAAGCTTTGTTAGGCCTTGCCAATACCACTTTTAGTTCCACACGTTGCTAACAAGTCAGCCCCACTGTGTCTCCCAAAAGCACAGGTGAAGACTCACTTAAAGCATCTAGTGTATCATTCTGCAGCTTTCAAAACTTTGCCGGCAACACTAAGCTCTGCTTTTACTGATGATTTCAATTTAAAAAGGCTTGAGATTTCTTCTGTTTTCAAGCTGTTAGCTAGACTGCTGGCTACTATAGAAAGCAATCTAAAGCTCCACTGATGATCTAAATTTTAGCCTCAAGAAGTAGATTAAGGGAGATCACAGGTATGTGGGATTTAATTTGATATACTAGTTTCAAGTATTTGAAAGTAAACAAATTATTTGAAAAAAATGCTTTATTTTAACGTTTTAATTTGATTTTTATTTGAACTGAATTTTCATCTTAGAAATAAATACTGATTTAAAAAAAAAAAAAGAGGTAATGCCAGCAAAATGAAAAAAGTTCAACCTCATTTAAGTGAATTTTGATGAGGAAGAATTGAAACAAAGTCAAATGGGGTTTTTTACTGTGGCTTTCTCTTTCAGTTCAACATGAACTCTTCCCTTTTTACTTTAACAAACTGTTTACACAGCTAACACAAGATTCACAGAATTTAAGCAATAAAGCTCCTCTCCTCCTCACTGACAAATTACACTAGATACACAAATTCCACAGCAGTTCAACTCAAGATCTAAGTGCTCCCTTCCCTTCCCATTCTGCCGGTGCAACATCCTTAATGGCTCTAAATTTGGCAACCCAAAGTTGCTGTTATTGCCTTAATCATCACTGTCTTACTAAAAATAAAATAGAAATATTGTTACAGTTTTTCATCAAGGATCCTGGTGTTACCATTTGGAACCAGAGCAAATACCTGCACATCTCCCTCAAGTATCTGCAAAATTAATGTTATGTAACGCTGACAGTATAACAAAGTAAATTTATTGATTCAAGGCCCTTTTTTTTGTCCTTGCCAAAATGTCTGTAAACTAGCAAATACATCCACTCAACTGTGAAACAAACAAAAGTGTTTGCAAAACCAAGGCCTCAAGTTATTTTCCTCCCCCTCTCCACTGCCTGCCTAATCTATAGCACTTTCAGCTATTCTGTGACTAATGTGTCTTTCCTTTTCTGTATTGTTTCTAGAGTGACTATAATGTTAGACAGAATGTAAACAAAGCTTCCGATACTGTTAAAGTAACAGGAAAATTCAGTGCTAAAGGAAGAGGAGTACAAGACTGGAAACAAAAATTTACTAAATCGTTGAGTTTACACATGTTTGTATCTTTGCCACAGCACTGTGTAATCCCTTCCATAAACTGAAAAATCTGTTTCATTATTCACATTACTGAATTTGCTGTCAAATCATTTCAATGTCAACATAAGGGATCAGGTAGTCTAAATTATGCCTCAGATTCTGACATTGTAAATAGTCGGCTTCACTAAGGCTAACACTACAGTTTACTTCATGTAGCGTACAATTCAAGAGGTGTGTGTGATAGCATGACGAGGCCCTGAATCATTGTAATTACACTCTCAAATAACTTGCTTCCTTCTAAAAAGGTTACTCTTTTTATTGACAATTATGCAACAGACAGAAGCTTAAAAAAAAAAAAAAAAAAGAAAAATAAACTTCTTATATTGCCACTGGACCATTTCCCCAACTTTCAGTTACCTATCAGATAAATGCCTCTAAAATAGTCTCTGCATATTTTTGCTTTCTTTTCAGTAGAAGTATTTTAATTGGGCTGGTATGCACTGTAATACTGCCAGTTCTGCAGTCTCTGGCTCCAAGCAAAATGATGCATTTGGCACAAAGCAAGGTTGATTTAGTGTGTTGGCATTAATTACCCATTTTGATTAACAGTCTTTAAAGTGCTTCATGCTTTAGTGTTAAAAATTATGTGCATGTTTAATTCAGCAAGAGAGCAAGCTGATTTTGTAGAAATGTATCCAAATACATTTCTCATTACAAATATGAAAGAATTCACTGCAAGTATGAAAATATTTAAGAGGTGAGAGTACAGGGAAACAAGAAAATGTAATTGTATTCTGTCGCAAAAATATTAACATGTACTGCTGCATCTTATTAGCTTCAAGAAAATCCCTTTGGATTTTCTACAGTGTTTAAAGCTGTACAGCATGTTACTTTTAAAACCCATACTGAGGTTTGGAAAACTGTGTAAGTGAGAATTTCACATCAGCTTCTGTTCTAATACAACCATTAAAGCCAGCCCATGGATGCCTTAATTGGTCAGGTCAACTGCTGCACAGTTTATTACCCTGAAAGGCAAATTCATCTCTTGTATACTATGGACACCACAATGAGTTTTTTCTCCCCTATGTATTTCATACATAAACACTGCATGTTTCCAGTGCCTCACTGTACGAAAATGCATATTAATGTGGTTAAATAAAAATAATAATAATAAAAAGTTGCCTCAATAGCTCTAATCTCTCTTAATTGAACCACAAGAGTACCAGAAGAGAGTAATAGAGGTGGCAGCTCAGCATGTACCGTAGATCATTCACGGAGGTGCTGCAGAGGACATAGAGGACATCTTAATGACAGCTATTGTTTAGTTTTCCAGCAAGGATGACACTCTGAAAATACTGAAGTCAACAAAAATTTCCAGCAACACAACAGAAGTTGTGTTTGGCTTAAATACATTACAGCATTTGTTTAAATATCTCTTACCACTACAAGAGACCTCTGTAAACTACTCTTTTTAAAATATCACATGTAATTCATGCTATTACCGTTAATCATTACAATTAAGGTCAGAGTAATTTTATAAACATAATCTGTACTAGCTGTAAATTTTAATTATAGCTACTGTTCCTCAGTTGGGAGTAACTTAATTTTCAGAGCTACTACCCCAAATTACATGTCGTCTAATTTTTTTCTACTGAAAGTTAGTGATAGCGGAAACACCAGAGGAGGATAGAGTGTATTTCTATCACATGAATGAGTAGAATGCTTCACACTTGGAAGATTTAAATTAACACTTTTCTGGTGCTATATATTTCATTCCATGTATGAGTTCTGGCATCTTCATACGGCAGACAGCACAGTACATAATCTAGGCATAAAAAGGGTATTCCAATAGAACCTACCCTTTGGTCATGTCTTAGGTATATAATTAACTACAGTCACTAAGAAAACTGCCTGTTTTACTTGAAGGGTTGGCAATTCACACTACAGCCTACTGCATGCAAGTCTCTGCAAGCATATGAACTGGACAGAGTAAATATTCAATTGTTAGCTCCTCCTCTTCTCCACCAAAACATCTCACATCCACCAAAACCAGTACCTATCTTTACCTGTTTCTGTTGCCAGAGAAGGAACCCCCAAACATATTCAGGACTTGACAGCTGGTTATTCACATCCCATCTTTGGGATCTCTGTTTCTCCCTTCACGGACCTTTTATACCTCTGTTAACCTACTTAGACCTCTGGCGTCCATGTCAGAAAATGCAGAGTACTGCTCTAGCTCATAGGAACAGCAGGAACTGCAACGCCATCAGCCTGAGTTTATTTGAGGAAATGAGTGAGAATTGCAAGGCAGGGGTTAGAAAGATGCTAGATTTTAAGAGAGATATAATTGGGTTTGCTGTTAAAGCAAGTGTTGTAAGAATTTCTAGAATGATTTTACTATTACAGAAAACACATCTGAGGACTATACTGCCATTATGTAGAACAAGCCTGTTGCATTGTAGAAAAGGTATGGCATAACAGATTCCAGGCAACATGGTAAGTTGTTACTTTCTTCAGCCCTGATGTATATTAAACTAAAAAAAGTGTTCAAGTAATGTGAATTGCATTCTCTCAGTCATTCCCTCAGAGCAAGCATCTCCAGCTCCACATTCAGATTAGAGACAACGATCTTAATAAACCAATGCTTAAGACTCAGATGCTCAGCCATCAGAACCATACCCAGACAGGCATGGGGTAGCCATACAATACCGCCCACAAGAAGCATCAGATATGTCAGAATGATCATCCTGAGCTGCCCACGTGCTGACTTCAAAAGCTCAACAGGTGGATAAGAAATCCACAGAGTAGACAGGGAGAGAAAAAAAAAATTCTGAATAGGCAGATCGGTCAGTCTGAAGGGAGATATAATTTCAGCAGTATGAAGGGAAAGTTCCTTATGAGAACTTAGTCCAGTTACTCAGCTACACATCTTAAGCTGTGATCTACTTTTCAATATGTACTGCATTATTAGTATAACTTCATAAAAACACCTTCCAAAGTAGTTTAAAAGAATGTCATCCATACTTACTTTGGCAATATTTTTAACTGGTTTTCTCTAAGTTCCAATATCTGGAGTTTAGTTAATCTGTAAGACAGAAAGGCAGAGCAAATTATCACAATATAGTGCATTTTATGACAAAAGCAATCTCTGAACTTACTTATATTGCTGAACTTACAAGAAAAAATCTGCAAGTTTGAAAAATGTTTTCCTGTAAGAACATAAATATGTTTTGTTCAAAAATTTGCACGTTATTTTAAATTAATTTATTCACTGGGATTTGGTTTTAGTAAAGCACTAAACAAATTAGATCTTGCCTCTGCACCTGTTTGAATACATTTGTTTTCTTTCATCCCAAAGATTTTAAAGCACTTCACTGATTCATTATGGGTACATGTTATCATCACATAGAGAAGTACACCAGAATTAACAGAAGAAAGGTAAGATCAGTCTGCACAAGTCAAGACGCTAAATTTCTAACACCACCAATGTAGTATCAAAACATTTCATATAACAAGCCTCATCAGAGGAATACATGCTGTCTTCCACATGGTAAATATAACCTTTACATTCATCTTGGATTTCCTTCCCTATCCTCTTTCTAGTCCATTTTTTTTTTTAATCCAATCCATTTTGATATTTTTGTTAGAAGGCAGTTTGACCTTTCTTGCAGTAAATCCTTGGTTCCAAGCTAAATAACCTCTAAATCCCAAATTCAACTGCTTGGCCAAGATAAGTTCAAAGCAGTCTTGACATTCAAGCAGTGTACCATTCCCAGTGGATTTTTTCGCACCAAGAGAGCAGTGACAAGATGATCTCTTTTTTTAAATGAAATGCAGAAACTGAGTTTGCTTTATATACAGGCAGGATTGTAAAGACAAGGGTTCTACATGTGACCCACTAACAGCCCTCATACAACACAAAACAGAGCATTAAGCTTCCTGATTCAAAAAGGAGCTTAGTGAATAGACCAGTCTTTCATGAAGGTGCTTAACCGAGTACACTGTAAGGACAGAGACAAAAACCTTAATTTTTATTAACTAGTAAGAACTATACTTAAAGTAAAAATAGAAAGCAGAAAATAATGTTTATTTTTCCTCTAGATATCATCTCATTTTTGGATGCATTTGAAAGTAGCAATCTGCCATGCCTACAAATAACCTAAGAATGTAAGTCACCTTGAAACAGAGCAGAGGTCAATACAGTCCAGTGCTGCAAGCAGTACTTGCCATCTGGTAGCAACTGCTGGAGGGGAACCTCCTCCCCCTCAGCTTCCCAAAGAAAAATCAACACCCTAACAGTGGTGAGAGAATACCCTAATAAAAATACAGTTCACAGTAATATCACTGCTGTCAATCTAGGACATAACTGGAAAGGATTTCCTAGCCTTCCTAGCCTACCTGCATCCTAAGATACCAATTTGTGACAAAACAGAACTTGTTTGTTTAAGCACCTTCAGATCTGAATGCTTGGTTTGGACTTGGAATTCTGAATCCAAGAACAACCAAATATTGCATTGTGCTCCAGGTGGTGTTCTGCTTTGATGACAAGTGAAATAGCTACACAGTTTGTAGTTTTTCTTCACAACACATGTATGCAGTCGGATTCCTCAGTTCAACGCAGTAAAAGCAAACCTCCATTCATATGCAAAAACATATATATGCACACCCACACTTCACTGACTTTAGCCAGAACTGATTGTACTACATTTCCAATAAGATAATTCCGTAAACTTAAAGACTGCCTTTAGTGATAGAAAGGTTCATAGCTTTGTGGCCTTGTTTCATGCTCTGCTCTTTCTTCAGCTAACCCTAAAAGTTGGAGATACAAATATCAAATTTCTTATATGTAGAGCTACACAGAGGCTACGAGGGAAACATTTTCAACCTATCCTGGTTAGGAGATACAGGATGTGTCTAAACTAGTAATTTTCTTTCTTCCATTATGACTAGAAGGGTTAATTCAAGTTTAATATAATAATACACATTAAATACTCAGCCCAGCTGCTAGCATAAACACCCATACTAAGTACCTAAACTCCTATAATGGAACTGAAAAACTGGATTTTAATTTGAAAAAGAAGTACAGACAGAACTAGTCCATCTATACTAAAGGAGAAACAGAAGGCATAGTGGCAGAATACATATTTTCTGTGCAATTCTATCAGGAAGATTTGTCATACTCATATGGAAATACTTAATTTCTCAACTTGAAAAACCCATAACCACATAAATATTTACACATCACCTAAACACAAAGGTGTAACAGTATTATTCGACTTTAAGTATACCTTGTCTAACAGTCTCAACAAAAATATTGTTGCAGTATTGTTATTTAATGTAATAAACTTAGTCTGCTTTAAAAATGTAGCTCAACTTTTAAATAAAACAAAATCTCTACATAAACACTTTGTCAGGATAAGATTAATATTTTTCCTAAACCTGACTTCTTTAACTATACAAACTGTAAAAAATGTAACAAAAATACACAGCAGGTTTACTTAGAAAATTGTTGTTCAACAGCAGTCATTCCTCAGAAAGCTAAAAATATTTTATAGAGAGATAATCTTTATTTTTCAGTCTTTGCAGCTTTGCTAATGCAGATTTTTTTTTCTTTTTTTTAAATTGTAACTAAAATATAAAGGCAAGAGGACTGAACTATGTGCATGCTATAGCAGGGTGCATTTGCAGAAGTTTCAGCAAACTTGCATATATGTAACAATTAAGTCCACAATTTGATTACCACTGTCCCTTTAAGTAAAAAAAAATTATCCAACATACTACTAAAAATACTACTGCAAAATGTTGAGAAAGAAGATTACAAGTAAATTCATTGCAACATCACAGTAAAAGAATCTTTGGAAGCAATACTCCATTATAGACATGATTCTCAAGAGTTTTTAGAATGACACTGAAGATAAACTCCTTGCTTATCTTTGACATCCATCAGTAAGTAACGTTTCCCTTTTAAAGCCCTGTCTCAAAATTCAAATGCAGTGAGCTTCAAGTTTAGAATGCTCAAATATATTTAAACATATTTGTATATTTAAATGTAAATACACGTGATGCATTAAGACACAACAAATATGGTTTTCTTAGGTAACCATAAGCAGTTCCTAGATTTCTGTGCACTGGTTTAAAGGCTGACTCTGAGATTTGTACCAATATAAAAGCAGTCAAATTAGAATTTTGGAGTGGAGGAAAAAAAAAAAAAAAAAAAAGAAAAAAAAAGTACTAGCATCTCAGAATTCCAAAGGAACTGGCATATTTAACCAAAAGTTTGTTGATCTTTAAAAAGTCTTAACAGTCTGGACTCTGGACTGTTATAACATCACTAAAGGCCAGCAAGCTCATAATGCTCAAAAAGAAGGGCAAAAAAGATTGGATAATCTTGACCTCAATAGCATGCAAAACTTTAGCACAAATTTTGAAGGTGAAAATAAAGCAGGGAGGTAAATGTAATAAAAAGCTGCACAGATATACTAAAAGTAGTTTGCACTACACAACGCTTTCTTTCCAAAGCATGAGGCTGAATATTACTGACAGAGGTGCTCAAAGACCCATTTGTGACTATCCTGTTGAATATTTTTTAACGGCAATCCTAAAGGATAGAAAGAATGATAAAGTTGGCTGATGCCACAGAAGTTAGTCACAGA
>NW_010333369.1:0-21571 GCF_000700745.2 Antrostomus carolinensis | reverse complement strand
CTCTACAATCTTAAGGACTGAAAAACATAGAAAAGATGCCATAGCACTAAGTCAGGTACTCATGATTTCCTTGTACAGCCACCAGCCATTTCTAACTGAGCTGCCCAACGCACTAGTCAGTCATGTGGGAAATGACACTAGGCAGCTGCAAAATAGGCTAGTGGAACACTAGAGCATAACCACAGACATTCCAAGAGAAACAAGAAGATAATCATGGCAGTGTACAAGCCATGAAGAGATCTGAATTTTAATTCTAAATATAGCTATATATGTTGTTATCCTCTGTCAAACAGAAGATGAACTCAAACTGAAACTTGTTCCAAGATATGTTAATATAATCAGGCACAAAGGAAAACCTGCCACACCAGAGTGAAACAGAATTTTATTTAGTCTAACAAACTAAAAGAGGGATATGAGAACACTATATAAACAGCAGGTGAGAGAACAGGGGACAACACTCATGAGAGATGACAACAATCAAACTATTAAATAAATGAATATGAACAGCCAGAGAGAAACTGATGTAGGAAACCTGAACTGCTGGAACAGAGACCCTGACACATGTAGCATAAAAACCTTGCTAGCTTTAATATGGCATTGGCTTAGTTAATATTGCCATTTGGTTAGTCTATTAAAAAACATAATAGAAAAATGTACAGGCAATCATTAAAACGCCAACAAGTAAAAACTACGCATCCTCCAGATATTTCTTCTTCAGCCTTAATAAAAGCTTTTGAAATGCAAACTTTATGTACTAGAAACACGCACAACAATTAATGCTGCTGCATCATAAGCAGCTTTTTTGTTAGCTAAGTGTGTGAGATCTGGTGCTTCTAATCATTCGTCAAGGAACGACTAATAACTGGACAGGGAAGACGACTCCGATCAGAAAGGACTGATAAACAAACAGTCACTAACAGACTGCACCTGTGCTCATCCTTCATTGTACACCTCCTGATCTACCAAACTTCTGCAGCGCTCTTATTTGGGGGCTTTTCTAATCTCTTGTAAACTGTGCTGACCCAACTATAACCATACAGTCTACGGCAATGCCTGGTTAACTAATAGCTGTATTTCCTGAAAGAGAAGCTCGTTGAGAGACTCGGGCAGGAGAGTGATCTAAGAAGAGAGAGCATAAAAAAGGAGGCGTGTGGGGGGAGCAGAAATTGCTAAATCAGCATGATAAGGAGAACAGGATGAACTATGCCTATCTAGGAGTCTTCCTTTTAACAATATTATCCTCTCACTTTTGCTCACAAGATTTAATCCACTTTAAAGAAGTACGAGTTTAGTATTTGTCTTGTATTCAGCCTATCAGAGGGAACAATTCTGCTTAGTCAGCACACTGTAAATATGCTAAGTCTTTCAGAAAGATTCCTGACAATAAGGCACTTGAGAATTACAGATATGCATGAAGGAATCTGTGCATCCAAGAAAGGACAAGTGGAATTACAGATGTCATTATTTGCTTTACTACAATTACTAAATAATAACCATCCCATATTTCAGAAATAGGAGGTTCCTGTACTTACCAGACTTGGGTTGTAAAAGAAGCAAGTATGTAAATAAGTTTTATTTCTTGGGTCTTTATAAGCATTCTGTCTGTCCTTCAAAAGCCCAATTAAAAAATGCTGATAAAGATTCATGGGTTTTTTACTGTAACTAATATGTGGCATAAATGGACTGGTAATGTACATTTCTTCCCATACTTCAGTTCACACTTTGCTTGAGAAGGATCAGAAACTGCTTTGCATACATTTAAAACTAAATGTAAACACTACGTTTCAAATCCAACTTACCTGCCAAAATTGGCTGGCAAAAACTCAAGAAAAGCATCATTCAGGTACAGCTGCGTTAGGTTTAACAGTTGGGAAAATCCATCTGGAAGCCTATATAGAAAAAAAAAAATGTAGTTCCACTGTTTCAATTATATTCAGGGCATTAAGTCATATTTTCTTAAAAAACAGTATAGTATTGAAGTCCTACATATTGGTAACATTAAAATTAAGGTGGTATCGGAATTTCTACAAAATTGCACTAGATACTTGCTCTCTGTAAATTATTTTGTAAATGTAAATTATCTTAAAAACTATTTTTAAGTACTGAGGACCATAACAACAGACAATAAAAACTATAAACCACAAATGCAGTCTTGCTATGTATTTGTGATCTCCTGACACCTAATGTGGAGGAGGCATTCCTTAGAGACCATAAGAAAAACTAACACCTAAGCAACACCTTTTTTCCCCCACAAGACTTACCTTGCACAAAGTTTGTACCTCTGGCAGTGCTACTTCTGCCAAATTGATTTTGTCACTATCCAAGGTGACAGAGAAATCAACTCCCATAAGCTAAGTTTGAAAAACAGTGGTACAGGCTATAGAGTAAAATTAATTATTATTATTAAGAAAGAAAAAGCTTTTCATATTTCTCTATGTTCACATAGAAGTGATGGACTTAAAAAAGCTGAGAAAGCCACATGGTATAAGGCAGGATTGCCTACAAAGTCTGCTAACTTGGGCAAAATACGTTAATGATATAGCTATACTGCACTGCAGTGCAAAGAGGTTAACAAAGACACTTCTCGGGTAACTCTGCTCCCTGCTTCCAGAGGTTAGCACATGTCTGGGGCAAGTATGAAACTCAGCAGTCTTTGCACAAAATATAAAACATCAAAAAAATTACGAACTTACTTTGAAATTGGATTTACGCTGGCCTCAACAACTGTCAAGACTTTACAGTTTTTTATATTTTCTGGAAACTCCTGTATGCCTGCAAGATACAGGGAGAGGTAGGGAAACAGTCTTAAATTATTAGACTCCATCACAGGCATAAAAATGATGCACACAAAACCCCAAGCCATAAAAACTTTAATTCATTTAGCAACCAGTGGACTGGTTCTCTGATATATCATTTTAGATACAGTTTTCATTAAAGATATACTCTTACGCAGTATCAATTCTTTTACTATCTACTCCTAAAGCATTTCATATTGCAGGTTAGCAGGCAGCTCACCAAGCAGCATTAAAGACACAGTACACTAATAATTCCCACTGCTCATTACCAAATATTAAAGTATCTGTACTTTGTAATGTACTTAATATCAGGTCCCCATTCCCCCCTCTTTCCCCCCCCCAAAAAATAAAAGCATTCATACACATGGTAGAACAACATTTCCGAGAGGATATGTTTGTCAAAAGCATGGCTTGTATGACATCTAGGTGAAATGGTAACAGTACAAATCTTAAAAGTATGTTTACAGCATTCATGTTTCTGAACAGTTGTCCAGAAACGTGACATAAGCTTGCTGTTAGCTTTGTATTATTTGTAGAGAAGGACAAAAACGCTGCAGACACGTCTGAAAATTAAAGCAGTAAGGATCCTTCTCTTTTTCAACGATCATCTGCAGAAATGCTAGAGTGAATTTGCAACCCATATATTTGCCAAATTTGTCAGAAACTGACAAAACAGGCCTTGAAAACATAAGACAGGCACCCATCCCACTAGTAGGAAATCAGTACTGAATGATTCTATTGCCCAAGACTTTCGCCTCAATCTTTACTACACCATAAAAACAAATAAAGCCATGGTTATCACAACTGCAGTTGCTTTTGCACGGTATCACTACATTGTTTTTACACCCTGTGACAGGTATTTTTACTTTAAATAAACTTATCCTAAGTATAACAACCATTCACACTGCAATCCTTCCACCTGGATTAAGAATACAATATTTTTTTCAAGAAAAATCCATACACTAATAAAATAATGTTAGTTAAAAAAACCTGTTTTTTTCAGGTAACAAATCTTAGCTCTTTGTTTTTCAGTTAACTCATGTAATTGTGTCTAGATTAGGTGTGTGGAGAGGGCTGCCTGAACCCAGGGAATGAAATCCCTAAGAAGGAACTGTATTCTGTGGATGCTCGTTTTTAGGCTACTGAAAGCATTAAATTCCATGCTGCTCCAAGCAACATTAACTCTCTTACAGTCCAGCTGCAGAGAGAAAGACAAGGGCAGTGTGTCTTCTCATTGAGATTGGCAAGTGGGACTTGATCATGTCTCTCCATGTACCTGTACCAAGATATGGCAAAGCATCAACTGCTAAATAATGTTTTTACTTACATAAGAAATTACACAATTTTTGATGCTACCTTAGAGTCTGGTTCTTTCGATGTTTACGCAGTAACAATATTCACCTGGTATATTAGGACTTAAGAGATGGCAATGCCACCTGACAAGAAAAGTAGTCACAAAATACATACTTTTGCATTAAGCCATTTGGTGATGTTGCATGGCAAAGTTACTATGCCAACTTTTCCATAAATGCAGCTTCAGGAAAAACACCATTTCTGCCAAAGTAGACTTTAAGGTCTTTCTTGACAGGAACTTTTTTGTCATGGTTGAAAATGCTTTTGATTCATACCAGATGTTGTACTCTGTTATTGAGAAGTGAAAGGCAAGAAAAACATGCTAAGGTAGTTAATTTGGGTGTTTAAATACCTCTAAGTATCATGGATCCTTTTAGGAAATAGTTTGTTGAACTCAAGAACACTAAAATATAGAAGCAGAAGGGACCAGGAGGAATTCAATCATGAACTGTTAATACAGGCCAAGACTTCTGACACTTCTAGTTTCTTACTATGCATGTCCATGTATATGCACAGATATATGAATAAAAGTATAACTTTATGTATATGGCTTCAGCCATGTGAAATTTACTGGGGCTGTGAGTGGAGCTGAAGCAGAAGATGATGACAGGAGATACTGACTCAATTCACTTTATCACTCTCACAGTTCAAAATCAGAACTAAAAAGGTATTACTTATATAATGGTAATGGAGCTTCATTTCTGGAAAGAAGCAATGAAATTTTTCAAGTCCAAAATAGGTTTAAAGAAAGATGAGAAAACTACCATAGAAAGACTAGAAATGTACCTTATCTATTGTTGTCATAACACATTTCCAAGATACTTTATTTAAATATACATGATCTTAATTCCAGTTGTAGCAAGAAGCCTCTTTCACTGAACAAGAATATCTGAACATGCAGATGGAAAGCATCTAACACGAAACAGTATTCTGAGTCATGGCAGCTGAACAAAAATCTAGCACATAAGACATCTGTATAGATCAAGTTATGGATGATTTGCATGAAGTGGTCTCTTCTTTTTACTGCTGATGATGTAATGTTACCTTCTTAAAATAAGTGTCTACATTAACCAGAGTAAACCACTGCTACATACTTCCTTGGAGGCACAACTGTGTTTCAGATTCACTCTGTGCCATTAGTTTTGCTCTCTGAATAACACTGAGAGATTCTCTAAGCTTAGTTTTTCTGAAAGATGGGTCACACTACTGGCCTTGGCTTGGTCCTCGGATGAAAGATTGTTCTGGTCCAACATGTTAAACCTCATGTTTTTAATATTAATATTAGTTTCCACTGCCTGTGTCAAGAATTTTTTGAAGCACAGAAGACTTAAATCTGTGATAACTACATACAAAAAAAACCACAGTACATCCATTAGAGAGGAGAATGTCAATGTAAACTTACTCACAAAAGAACAGCCAAATAAAATATTATCTATCCAAATACAGACATGTTGAATCAGCATGCTTTTGTACATAATCAGAGGACTCTACAGTAGTCTCCTGTTTGACTATGCCTTGGGCAAGAGGCATCAATAGTTTTACCAACAAATTAACAGGAGAAATTCAACTGATATGAGAAAGCTAACAATGAAGGAGCCCATGAAATTAATTTTGCTTCTTCTTAGAGTCAGGATTGTTATGGTACACACCATCTTTACCAAACTCACTCAACTTTTCAGTATGGGTAAATGGCAGCTATCATTCAAGAACAGTAAATTGACAATGACAGCATGAAATATAACTAATATTTATATTACACATTCAGAAGGTAGAAAAAAAAATAGGACACTGCTCCTCTCTACCATGTGATAGGAAGTTGCATTTACTAACTTTGTATACAACAACCTTCAGACACTCACTTTTCCTCAGCTATATGCCTCCTGCATGCTAGAAATATGCAGTTACTTTTGGGTTAGTATTCTTTCAGTTCTCCAACCAAGAAAGCAATTTCAAAAAGCAAGTAAGTAAGAAAAGTAGGTAAGAGGGCAGAGAGACACTGGAGAGAAGGATAAAGGTCTATGAAGAGCACTTTATAAGAAGATCTGTTCCTTGTTTCTTTGTTTTCCATCTATCCTTAGTGTCCAGAATCTTCATCCCCATTAAGGAGGCTCAGCAAATCTTGAAGGTCTCTGTGACCACATCTTTTCACACTCCTTTTGTAACACTGTGCTAATTCATCTATTTGACAGTCACCTGCAGCCTCTACGAACACCCGATCAAATGAGCACAGCAAATTGAGATCCACATTCCTTTCTAAATCTAGGGAGTTTTGGGGGATTTTTTTACTGCTTCGGTTATACACTGATACTCAAAGATTATCGAAGACAGTGCAACAGATTCCTTGAGGGTTACCTAGTCTGATGCAGCCTTATCTCACTTTCCTTGAAAAGCATCATATGGACAGGTTCTTCATCCTGCTGTTTCCTACTTTACAGGGTAACAACCATCACCCCCGACCCATTTCAGTGTGGTAGCTGATTTACAGATCACGCTTACTGTTTTCAAAAAAAAAACCAACAAAAAAACCCCCGAACCAGAGGCCATCACACATGTGGACTATGACCATTTGCAGAGCACAACAGAGGTAAATAAGATTTGCTGGTAATCTTTAATTCTAACCACTAGATCCAAACTGAATTGAGAGCAAAGTTCCTTTTGTAGTGTAGTTTCCCACAGAAGTGAGATTTACGTAACAGCTTTTAGTATTTACTTGTCTGTTCCTTTCTCCCTGTTTTCGCAAATTTTAGGCACTTTTAAACTCATTGGCCAGTTTCTATCAAAATCAACACTTAAAAAAAAAAGGCAGGTGTGCAGGACTGAAAAATTCTTAAGGAAAATTTGGCAGTAAAGTAAGGAAGAGGAATCTAAAGTTCTTGTAAGAACTTAGACTTTAAACTAAGCCAAAAGCAGAAAGCATTCATTATTCAGAACTCTGCTTGGCAAAAACTTGCCAGCTAAACAGCCTAACCTTGAAAGTGGTGTTTAATCACAATCCCAGATCAGCTGTGGCAAATGCTCAAAGGGCATACCAAAAAGGTCATATAGGGATTTTGGGTCAATGGCCACAAATCTGAAGGTAATCAGCCTCAGTTCTGGCTCACATAATGGCTGAAATACAGAATTTCACCTGATCTCTAACTCCCCAAAGAGCAATGATTGTTTTGGCACAGCTCTTCAGAGCAAATGCACACGAATATCCTTCTGTTTAGGCTGGTTTAAGGCAATTTAAGTATAACTGGAGTCCTACTCACCATCTGCAGTAACACTCATCTCCTCTCGTACACAGCACAATCCTTTCCTATTGCTATGGTCAGCATAACTTACAGAGCAGAAGAGGAAACAGGGATGACTTTTTATCTCCATCAGATAAGATTTTTTTCACTCAGAAATACTGGCAATTCTGAATTTACAGAAAATTGTGCAATTCACATCTGCTGCTGGCAGAATGCTCCACAGCAATGGATCCCAGAGCAGACATCCCACTAACACTACTGTTTCAGCCCTGCTACAGATGGGGCCTTGCTCAGAAGTTCATACTCCAATCATGCAGTCATATGTTTCTTCATAATTAGAACTAGTACACCCAGAATTCAGTTACTGAAACCATTACTGCTATACAGCAGTGGCAGTGCCTCCAAATTATGTTCCACTGCTTTTCACACAGAAATGTTTTAACAGGCTTGGCAAAAAAGAAAAAATAAAGTATTGATTCAATTCCTGAAAAGCACAAAGAAAGAAATTCACTAACAAATATGAGACCTCTGGAAGCCATATGGGTGATGTCCCTGAAGGAGTTCAAAGCTAGATCTCTCAGTTTGTGGGGAATGTGGAAAAAAAAAAAAAAAAAAAAATCTCCAAACAACAGGCACAGCAAAAAGTCCTCTTACTGCAAAATAAATGAAAATACAGTCCACTGTGCACCCATCCCACTCTACAACCTTAAAAATATGGAGGACACACAGGCAAACACATAGACTTAGTTTGTATGAATATGAAAGCAACCTTAATTACATACATTCTTCTCTCATTTAATCTATTCATTCTGGTCTCAACTTCTGGGCAAAGAGCTATTAGGACCTGCCTGAAAGCAGCTCCACCATAAAAAAAAAGCAGCTTTTGTTTGTTCTTCCACTCAGGCCTCTGCTACAACTGCCCTTCCAGACAATATGGATTAAACATGGCAATCAGAGTATTTTCAGAGCTCAAGAATGCAGGTTACAACTCTCCCAAAGATTACAAAAAATCTGTTTGCAGAAGCTGGAACTCTAAACTGAAAGCTTAAACTAAACGATCAGTCTGTATTCTTCTATATTTATATAATTTGCTTTAATTTGAATTTCTGCATACCTTCTGAATTAAAAGTAGCACTTTTCATTATTCAAAGTAAGCTGTGTGTTAGAGCCCAGTCAATTCACTGCACAATACTGATCTATCCATCCTTCCTTTTAAACATTTACTCCTTTTTCCAAAATTCTTAGAGGCTCCCTTGCCACAGCCGGTTTCAGATCAACCAGGATCTCAGATTTCCATGAGATGCCTGACTAGGTTGTAGGGCAGCAGTAACACCTTCCTGCTCAGAGCTGGAGTTGCAGCTTGGCACAAGGTGGTACTCAGTACTCCAGTCATTGCCAAGCAGCTTAGGAACCTAAGATAGGCTTACTTAGCAAAAGCCTATCCTTTAAAAAAAAAAAAATTTTTCAAGAGAGAGGAGAAATTATTGCAAATATAATTTCACCTATTTCTGCAAACAGATATCCCAAAGCTTTCAGAACTTGCTATAAGTCACATCAGTTGCTCCTCTTGTACTCTCAGAGTGTCAGAAATGTAAAATTCCTTGCAACTTGGTTGTCCTTCTGTATGAGCATTACAGAAGCCCGGCTTTCTGTCCGTCTCTTACTAAAAGCAAACATATAAGCTTGGAGAATGGTGGAAGAAATCTACCTTTGTTAAGAAGTAAAACTCAGGTTAAATCTATGGCAGATTTATTTTCTTATCATCACAAAACTTGCTCCAGATTTAATAAAACATTAAATTTAATACATTTATATAAGCTTTTTATTCTCTACTCTTTGCACTTTGTTTATACAGACAAGTTCCCTTCCTAGAAAACTTTTTGCTTTTATCAAGAAATCATTAAGAATCTTTAAAAATGTTTACAAAATTCTGAAAACAAACTTCACTGGGTTTCCTGATTTTTCTTTGAAGTGACTTTGCTTGACAAATATCTACTTATAGCTTAGTAAGTAGATTCACCTCTCCATCTTCAATTTACAAAGATTTTTTTCTCCAATTCTACATGCTCTGAAAGTTTAAGTTTCCTTTCCCATTTGTCCTCCCTTTAATGATGGTCACTTGCAGGGCTGTAAAGCCATCACTACACAAGGGGCTCCTTTCTTAAGTTTACACAATGAAAAATGGAAGTTTAATCTTTATTTGGAAGGCTGGTGTTTTTTTGTAAGGGAAAATAAATATTTGTATAGCCCATGTAATGATTAATGTAAAAATGTCAGTCAAGCTACAGATCTGACAGGAACAAGTTAAACAGTGTTTTCACTTAAAAAAAACAGAAAGATCCCCCAGCAAATACGTCCATAGGAAGATTTTTAAGGTTTTCTAATAAATTTTAAAGAAAAAATGTACTCTTATTGGTTGTGAAAACTATTATAATGTAGTTAGATTTACAATAAAATACAGTACTGGCAACATATTTGGTGCTCATTTTGACAACAAGGTGGGTACTTAATTACATACATTTATATAGTATTAAAATATTTATCCACAATTAAGACAAAAGGCTCTTTTGCAGAATAAGTGTCCACACATGGAAAAAGCAGCAGCATTAAGATGTAGACGGCTTTTTTACAGCTTTGAACCCACTACAAATGTGAGTCAAGATCAGTATTTCTAAGGTTTTTGTTTTGACACCACTTGTGAAATTCAAAATGTTAAGTTTTTCATCTAAAAGCTAAAAACTCACACCAATTCTGTGAGGTTCAGACAGTAATGAATCCTTTTTTTATACTGCTATGCTAGCGTCCTGATCTGTCTACATGGATAATGCCACCTCATCACTTTCTCCAACAATAACTTTTGCCTCTAAATTATCAGAGCTGATGCAGGCAGAGAAAACAAGATGATAGTTTAGTGAGTATTTTGTGGGTTTTGGTTTTTTATTCCTTTTATATACATTTTCTGGCACAGCTAGGATACTCCAGCAAGCCCACAAGAGTCTTCCAAGCATTCACCCTCAAACCGGTTGGAAGAACTTCAATTTTTAGAGTAAGGTAACTTTAGGCCGGCTGTAGCTACATTCCTTACACAGTGTAAAGGAGAAGGAGTGTGAGCAGCAAGACTAGTTCCTAAAGACCTTTTCTCAGACTAAAAAAAGGATAGCCAACAATACTGCTTCTTGAAAACATGCCTGACACACTAATTTACACAAACCTAAACATGTCAGTGCAAGGTAAAATGGCAAAATGTGGAACACTAGGAAGGCTGTGGGCAGTAGTTTTGTTCATAATGTTGTCTTGGACAATTACCAAGGTTCAGGTGGTTTTCAACTATGTCTAATGCATGGATGGAGTGTTGTCAAGTCCCCAGAGTAACCTGAAACTGAAGTGTAACATAAACATGTAAAGCTGCTTTACTTTTTCCACACACAACCCCCTGCCCACGCCACCACCCCGAATAGCCTACCATCCTGGGCTGCAAATTCAGTGTTGTTTGTCCAGTCACTTTTGGTTGATACATGATAACTGTCACTCAAAGCACATCCCTTTACAAAAATAAAGGTACATTCTGCCTTTACATGCAAATCCACACCTAAAAATCACATAATTACTTCTGCAATGCCTTTTCTGTGTTAAAAGTTTCTTTTGAGTCTGGGAAGAGATCTGTACTAAACTTCTTTCAGAATTTCAGGTTATGTATATTCAAATTACACATTCAAGACCTTCACTGCATTGAAATTCCATTCTGTTCACATCCTCTCAAATAAACAGATAATTTTATTCTGCAGAGACAGATCCTAATCAGTATCTTTAATAAGACAGACAATATATTTACGAAAAAACACTACAAACACTTGAATAAGAGAACTTCAAATAGAAAAGCAGCTGACATTTAGGATAAATTTATGTCCTCTATATGATAATACATTATACTAAAGCTATAGACTCAATAGTCAGCAGCAGATAAATTATCTTTTATTTTATTTCACTATCATGGATGATATAAAAACCATGCTCCTGTCTGCCCCTCCCCACCCAGTATAAGCTGAGCAACAGCAAATTTACAGCAAGTTATTTTTGTATTCAGGATCTTCCTTTCTTACTTGTCCCTGTGGAAAAAAAAAAAAAAAAAAAAAAAAAAATCACCTTTCTCCCTATTAACTATGAATAATTCTCAATTCCTTAAAAAAACCCCCATATTCCTAAATGGACCAGATGGGCAACATAAGACTAGACAATCTCCTGAATTCTTGTTCTGCCACTCCCCAGATTCTGGCACACAGCAAACTACAGCTAGTTTGCCAAATCAGCAGATGATTTTAAATCACTGAAGAAAACATATTTGATCTAAATCTGCATCTGTTAACAAAATTCTTTAAAATTACTTAAAATAATTTTATAGGCAGATATGCCTAGAGGCAGGCGTGTGGAGTGTGTTTGCTTTCTTGGGTTTAGTTTGTGTATTTTTCCAGGAAGATTCCTTGCAATACCAACTGACAAACTGATACATTTAAATTCGCTGTGACACTGCAGTGAAAGAGAACTACTTCTTAATATCTAAGAGAGTATTGAAGATACCCTTATTTCCAAAACACCATGTTTCTTTTTGTCTAGCTAGTTATCTTCCAATCTTCCTATCTAATCCTGCAAAGGCCTGAATAATACAGAAATTAAAAATTCAATCTTCTTTCACCACCTGCAAGCAAGGAAAACCAGACCATCTTACTGTTTCACACTACACTAACTCCACAGGCACAAGCTGTTGCAAGCCCATTTCCTAAGCTTCCAAGAAAGCCTGATGTCCCAGGCATCCTCATCGTACACTTCAACCTTTCAAATCACTTAATTCTAGAAACCTGTAAAGCTAACTCTTCTGTCCATTTATATACACCATCATACACGGTACATGAACACCTTCCCCTTCTTCAAAGAGGAGGTAAAAATATTTCCTTGTCAGCCTTCCACATTGTCCTAGATGCAAAAAAGCTAAGGCTAGCATCCCAGAGCCATGAGGAAATTATTGTTCCCTAAAAGTTCCCTATTGTTCCCCTGAAAGGGACAGATTCAGGGGTAAAGAGTGGTGTTTTGGGGTTTTCTGGTGGGTGTTTTGTTTGGGTTTTTTTTGTTCCACCCCCTCCACTCCCCCTGTACAACTGTCAATACATAAATGACTTGGCTATAGAGGATTAAGAAATTTTAAATTTTCCTTCAGCTTCACAAATAAAACACTCATTTTTCTACCTAGGTCTTAGATTCTGGATGCTGCAACTGCATTGTGTAGTGTGGAGAAAAGGATGCTGAGGGGTGATCTTATCACTCTCTACAGCTCCCAGAAAGGAGGCCGTAGCGAGGTGGGAGTCTGTCTCTTCTCCCAGGTAACCAGCCATAGGACGCTGCCTCCCACAAGGGAAGGTTCAGGTTAGATATTAGGAAAAATTTCTTCTCTGAAAGAGTGCTCTGACACTGGAAGAGGCTGCCCAGGAAAATGGTGGAGTGACCATCCCTGGAGGTGTTCAAGAAATGCGTAGAGGTAGCACTCAGGGATATGGTTTAGTGGGCATGGTGGTGATGAGTTAATAGTTGGACTGAATGATCTTAGAGGTCTTTTCCAACCTTAATGATCCTGTGATTCTATTTAGGATGTAACCCAGTAGGACTGAGAGAAAAGGGCATCTCTTGATGCTTTCTACAATGTAGGATGTCATTTCCAGTATAGGAATGAAGTTTATTTATTGTATCATTTGTTCAAGTATCTTTGTGACTAGGATATCATTAAGCTTCCAGTGAAAGCTTTGAAGCTGAATCATACCTGGAAAGAAGCAATATAATACCTCTAATATTAAGGTAGCCTTGGGAATCAGGTTAAAATGCCATAAAAGGACAACTTATGTACTCAGTATTAAAAAAAACTAAAGAATTTATTGCCTATTGCCAAGGCTAAAGGCAGTTAAAACTAACTCTCTTCCACTCTTGCTGCACATATAGTAGCAGTTTGGTATTTCGACTACATCTATGCCATAACCTCTTCAGTAGCCATGAATAATATATTCAAGACTAAATGCTTGTACAGATAACCGTTGGAGGCTTGTACTCCATTGCTCAGCTCATTCCTTGAAACGTACATCACTTCACACCAAGACTAGATACAGTGACAGAGAAGGAGTCAAATGAAGACTACTAAACAAAAGCCGCACCCTGTCTGGCTCAAGAAGGCCCAATAACAGCAGCCTGGACACACACTGGGAGCATACAGGGAAACATGCATGTTCCTGGCTTTCTGTACTTCACTAAATCTTCCCTCGGCTTCTGCTTTTGGTCACTGTTGGAGACAGCACACTAGACTAGATGAATCCTTGTTCTGATTAAATATTTTAAAATATGCTTAAGTATCCACATTTGCACATCTACCATGTCTCTGTTACACAGTTTTATATATTGCATATATGAAGTGAGATACATTTAAATCTGCAATTAAAAAGGCAAAACCTTTTAGGAGCTATTAAAACATCACAAAGATCACTTTCTTGGACTAATACCTTTTATGTCACAAATCTTCTACCTTGAAGAAGGTCTGCAATTTTGATCCTTCATCTAAACATCAAATATTATTTGAACACACATATATATTTATGTACTTCTTCTTGGAAAGCTGGATGGTCTCCTGTGCAACAGGTCTCCCTCTGTAAGCCAGACTCCACAATTCATGAGGTAACTTGAACACATTTTAAAGCTGAAGTGTCATTCTTCATTTTTGTATCAGCTCTTTAGAAAATTACTTACTTGTCTTCCATCAATACATTCAATTATGTCTATGCCACAAACAGCTAAACTACCTTACATGAAAATCCTATTTCATGTATGCTGGTATTTGAAAACTAAAGTCTAACTACCTACACTTCTAAATTGCAACCTTGAAAACTAAATACATACTTGATCTGAAGGCATCTGCACTCCATGATTTAGCTCCATCCACGTCAGAAGACAACACTTATGGTATATTAATATTACAAGAGAAATACAAGGCCTATTACCTTCACTTGCCATAACCACAGGAACCTGAAAAACACACTCTATTTTAGAATTTGGCACCTCTCATCATCCTGCACTAAGATTGCTGACTAAACTCCAGTCATTTATTTTATTTTTTAAAATTAAGGGAAAACAACCCCTGTGCTTCCCACAAAGTCCACTGCTTCCGCACTGTATTCTGTCAATATCTAACAAAGAAAAAGGAGCAATTAAAGATTTTGATCAGTGCTGCTAGTCCTGGGAAACTATTAAACCCCCTCCTATTTACAGACACACATCAGAACAATTGTGGACAGTGGGAAACTGAGCAGTAAATTCTTACCAAGACAAAAGTAGACACAAGGGAAGAGAATAGGCTTGCAGCTGTCAAGAGAAAAATGTTCCGTGGTTGCAACAGTGGACAGGGAAACAGAAAGGGAAAGGCACTTAAGCCAAGAAAGTGAAGTCTCAAATGATACCAAATTTATTACAGAATAAACAGCAATATTTCTTACCTCACCCAACAGGGATCAAGAGGGATCCTGATCTGTTTTTTTGAGTTTTACAGAGCTTTCAGGAGTAGTGGGAGACAAGCTGTCCCAATTTAAAAAATCATGTGACCTCAGAACTATTTCTGATGTGCAACATTAGGCAGAGAAGCTATTAAACTGTGATAAGACTTAGAACAGGCACATGATAACAGCTGAAATAAGCTTGTGTCCTGTCATTTCTCTGAAAGGTGTTAAAAACAAAACAATCCATAGAAAACAGAGCTTCACATTTTACTGGGAGAGCATGTTGTTCAGCTACTGCATCCTTAAATTCTTTATATGCCTCAGAGGAACAAGTGCTCTTTCAGCAGCCTCTGAAGGCTTAGCTAAAGGTTACGCCATTTTGGACAGACAAGTAACTCTCTAGCTGGTAAGTGACCAGCTGCCCATTTACGTACATAAACTAAGGGGTTTGCCAGCACCAGAACTCAAATGCCCTTTTGCTGCTTTTAAGTCTTCTGCATTGAGAACTTGTGTTGGAAACAGTTAATCCTTTCAACAGTTCAGTCTAGGACAAAAAGATGATTCTTTCTCTGTTATGTGTCATTATGAAAGTTTAGGACCAGTGTTCTTTAAAGACTATTAATCCACTTGTACGAGGAACAGAGCAGTGACAGTCAGGTCAATTTATCACACTAAATGCTGCTTTCATTAGGCAGAAATAATGAAAGTAACAGTAAGTACGGACTGGGCTACAACGGACAATCAAGGAGAATGCCAACACCTCAACAACTGGAATATTTTCTTAATAAAGCTGAACTTACTAAACTCTGTGGAGTCACAATTAGCTAGCTGTCCAAATAAAGCAATGAATTTAACATTATAAAATCTTTGACATATTTATGTAATTCTTATTTTCAAATAAGATTTCAAGGAGAGGTCCTCTTACTTTGAATTAGTAAGACAAGACTATTATATCCTTATCAATTAGCAGGACTGAACTTTTATTTTCCTCTCAAATTAGCCAGTCTGATGACGATAAAAGTTATTTCAATTTCCTCACAGTTGCACACATCTGCCAGATTGCCAAAGCAGCACCATTAATAAAACCCCATATATAAAACTTGGCTGACAACATTTCATAATTTATAAAAGGCTGACTCACACAGAATGACAGATTTTTAACAAGTCAAACAAGTGAACCAGTCATTGTCCATAGACGCTTTCCCCATGCGACAGAGGTTACCATCCCCAGGGCAGGACAGCAAAGCAGTCAAGTCTTACTACAGTCTTCAGACAGCTCATTAAAATATCCTGAAAACAATTTTAATATGAAACAAAGCAAAACAACAGAATCCAGCAAAATTTTACAAATTCTTGTGCAAACTCTCTTCAGTATAGTGAAACATGAGGAAAGCCACTAAAAGCAATATATTTGAGAATATGTATTTTGAGAGAATATAAAATACTTTACAATATCAGTTTTCAGAAATTAATCTTGAAGTACAAACCAACCAATTTGAGAGATACAATTAATTATCACAATCAGACCATAAAAGAGCATTTTTTTAATGTTAAGCAATGATTTAGTGTAGTAATTTAAAATTTACTAGCTGTGTAGCTTCTAGAAATTGTACTTTCATTAGCGTCTCTGTATAGTCAATGATGATTTGCCTTTTAGTTACCCCAATATAGTAAGTGAAGTGACTTACCATTCTTGCTGACATCCAGTTCCCTGAGATTAATGAGATTTGCAATGGATGCTGGCAATGTGGTTAGATCATTGTCTGGCAAACTCAGCTTGTGCAGAGACTGACAGTTAAAAAGTTGCTATTGAAACAAAGAAAAAAGTGAATGTGACTTTCTCTTAGTTTGCTCTATATAGCTTTTGTTTTTAATCCCTTTAAACTTCTGACCTCACAGCTTGAAGGCCAGACTATTTAGCAACTTTGACTAGAAAAATTTTATTTAACTAATTTTATTCAAAATTAACTAAGTTTGCAATGCTTAGGAAAGCAAAAAACTGCACACAGTCACAACAAGACAGCAGCTATGCTTAACACTTCCTACCAATTCCTTCTAGTATCTCAGAAATTGTGACCTGTAATTACACAGTCCTGCAAACATTGCGAAATATTTTCCGCAATATACCAGATACCCCAGAAGCAATTACAATTTCTCAAAAAAAACCCAAACAAAAAACCCCAACGAACCAAACAAAAAAAAACACAAAACCCCAACAAACAAACAAACAAAAAAGCCACAACCAAAAAAGACAGATGGCTTTTTTAAAGTCAGATAGTTCTGGAACACAGGATTAGAATAGGTATTGATCTTCTCTAAAAGTTTAAATTTTATTCTGTTATACCTTACAATATTTTTTCCCCTTCTATGCTTCCTAGCTCAAGTACGCAAAAATCCAGCAATATTATGATGAAAATCAGTGAAAGTTTGATCTAAGGATATAGAAACTCTTATGCATACATGAATTCTAATTTGTATCAAATATTAGTGTAGAGACAGATCTCTTCATACATAAAATGCAAGGTACCTTGAGATTCCTACAAGCTGACAAAATAGGGCAAGTAATATTAGTGTAATGGAAGAAAAACCCTCAAATACCTAGGAAGCAGACATATAGTACAAAATAAATATCTGTAAGAAAGTGGTTGAAATGGTTCATCTGAAAAATTTATGATGAATATTCATTTCCCAACAATTTTGGATAAGGTAATTCATAAATACCAGGACTTCGTGTTCTTTTCTTTAGGAATTCTAAGAAAATATTATACAAAACCAAGAGGTCTTCTATGACGAAAAAAATGATTCCAATCAACATCATAGCAACGGCCTCTAGTTCAACAAAATTTCTTGGGTCCCTCTCAATTAAGAGGCTGCTATTTCAACCACAGATTGGTGAACAAACCCCATTCACGTGACATTTGTATATACCAGCCCAGAACAAAAGCAGATACAAATTAGCAAGATGGACTGTTCAAGGAATGAGCTTTAACATCCCTACTGACTATTCATGCACCTTTTAGAACTAGTCAGTATCATTATGGCTTTGAGGAGTTACAAGTTACTTAATATAGTGGAAACAGAACTTTGATGAGCTCAGGTGTTCTGGAGCCATTCCTTTATTTCAGTACTTCAAGCAAGAATATATACTTAAAACTCATCTCTGAAAACAATATCTGGACTCTTTGAATCATTAGAAATGTCACCGATTATTCAGGTGAAAGCAAATGCAGCACAAGGAATTGCAAGATCCCTAAAGAAAAATGGGAGGGAGGCGAGTTTTGTATGGGGTTGATTTTGTAGTTGTTCCTTTTGTTGTTTTTCTTTTTTAATGTTTGCATATTCAGTGATTAAGCAGATCACCATTACTGTTAATAAGCACTAGAAGTCATACAATTAAGGACTACTTTACTGCAGAATTCCAATTTCTCCCCAACAGCAGACTGAGAGGGAAAACTAAAACTGCTACAATTTGAGCTTTTCAGCTCAAATGTACATTATGGCCAAAATAATGACCAAATTACTTAAAAGCTGAAAAGAATGCTTAACTTTTCAAAAATAAGCCTATAAGGATGACTTATTATAATGTACAAACACATTAATACGAAGCAAGCATAGGCTGTTACAGGTACCTGCAGTTCACCAAAGAAAAGCTAAAAGAAACAAAACATAAATGTTCAGTCTTTCTAATCGCACAGATAATTTAAACTTAGACTAGACCAAGGCAAATGGTAGACTGCTCACCTTGCAGTTTACTCACATATCAAAACTGGACTTCATATAGGAACTGACTAATGACATCAAATGTCATGTAACAGAAAAGGAAGACAAAACAGTCTAACTGCTCCTACTGGTCTAAAATGCCAACATTCATCCATTTGATCACTACAGTACAATCTTCCTTCCTCTTTCAAGATTACTAAAAGGAATTTTTTAGAGAACTATGAGTTTGGAAAATGTTTATTTAGTTCTTACAATTCTGGAAACAGGAATTTAACACAAGAAGAGTTCAGAATTTTTCCTCTTTTTTGGCTAAGAAAGGTATTTTGTTCTGTTTTTTAGGCATTCAATTTTATTCTTCTCCAATAAAGAATGAGAGACAGGAATGAAGTTGTGAAATCATGTGAAAAAAACCTCAAAGGTGGATACACAGTCCTTCAAAGAAAGCTACTAAAACTTAAAGTTACTAACCCTAGAGTAAAGAAATATCTGCTTGGGAAGAGACAAGACAAAAAAAAGTGGTAATTCTAAACTGTGACAGACTTTGACAAAATGTCTAGTATTTACTTGTATGTTACCAGCTCTATTCAATGTACAAATACAGATTTTCATTGATGGTTTCTCAGGAGCATTTAAGGTTGGATTTTTCAAAAGCACTCAGCTGGTTTAAGTTAGCTTTACTGGAATCCAGAACTTCTGATAACTGCCAAGTTACTATCCTGAAATTGTTTAATTTCCTTATTTCTTTCATTTATCTTTAAAAAAAATCCAAACCAGCAAAATCTGAAGTGGTTATAGTAGATTTTTTTTGAAAGTTTGCTAAGTATCCTATAGTCATCCTGTGTGACAGCAAAGATTTGCATACAACTGTGACAAAAGATTTTAAATATTAAGTCTTTCATCTAACTACTAAGTTTTAAATTCCACCACGAGAAAACCTAGTACGGGAAACAAGTCTATTGCAATTATAATTTTTCACTTCTCAAAAGTCTCATTTGCAAAAATTTTCACTCCTTTATCCTGTAGTATACTGCTATTTCAGCTTGCAGTTTGTCTTCAGAATTCAGAAGAAACAACAAATATTAATTTCTATAATAATGATGTAATCAAAGTGCCATTCCAGCTCTCTAGTTTTTGAACTTAAGTAGTCTTGAGATACTTCAGAAATTCTCTTCTAGTCACACGCCAAGGAAGAAAGCAGGAGGACTTAAAGAGAACAGATACTTTGGATTGTAGCTATCTTTTGCGGGCAGAGATCTGAACAAGCCATTAATCTTGCTTCTTCCAATCTTCATATGTTATCAGAGATTCAAAACAATGCCACAATTTGTTGAACACAGTTAGTCACTATGAGCAGACACTGCCACAGAAATAAATTAGCCAGCCTCTTCTGCTATGTACCTCTCTTGGGCTGGATCAGTTGCTTAAGCAGTTTCATCCCAATTCATGCAGCAAACTAGTCAAGCTGGAACACATAAATATTCCTTCTACCAGGGCTGCTTCTTGTGGGACCAATATTTACATAAAAATATTTGGCAAACTGCAGCCTAAAAGCTGAAGTGGGAAGCTAGACACTATCAGCTTCTACAATGCTATGAAGTAACAAAGTTAATAAATTTAGCTAAAAGGAAAACCACCCAACATACCTTTGGAAGCTCTTCAATCTGATTAGCATCTAAATAGAGTTCTTCCAAGGTCTTTTCAAAAGTAAAAATCTCCTTAGGCACCTGTTCCAGGCTGCAGTGAGAATAGTCAAGCGTAGTGACTGTTTCCTCCTCTCCACGCAGACAGCGGCATGGCACCAGCCGCACAAACAAATTTCGCTTTGTGGTCATCTTCAGGCACTGTAAAACACAAATTATTTGATTTAAAAACCAGGACAACTTCAGAAATACTCATGTGCACAGCTTCTCAAACTTCCACTGGCTGCTAAATACTTGTCAAAGAAAGAAGTGCATACATATGTGTGTGAATACACATATATGAGAGAGAGGGGGAAGAGAGAATATTTCTTTTATTTTAAAACACAATAGATCAGTAGTGGCATTAAATGGGATTAAAGCAGATCCCAGAAGATGGAAGTCAACATTTAGCCTGTAACTTGTCACCTGCTAACACAGTCCTACATTGCAGAGAAGCAGAGAATTTTGAAGCAGCAGTTCTGAAGCGTCAACTGTTTTTTTAATAACAGAGCTCATCCCTACCTTTAAAAAGGTTACTGGGATGACTATATTTTCACTTAATACAATAAAATCCACTCTCTAAGGATTCTTAATATGTAGCTATAGGAAAGTTGGGGGTTTTTTAATTAATAAGATTCAATTCCTGTACCTTAATTCCAAATCCCTCATTTAAACACAGAATACAACAAAAAAACCCCAGTGTGGTTTCTACCAACTATTTTGTTTTAAAAGGAAAGAAGTGACAACTTTTTGTAACTCCATTCAGTTTGGAAAACTTCAACACATCTTGTTGTGCACACTGGAACTAAGGAAACTTTACCTTGCTATGGAAATGTATCCTTCTTTCTTTAAACTCAGTCACTGCTACAGTAGTCTCCTCTCCTTTCCATGGCTTCTACAATATTCTTACTCAGTAGGAGAGAGCAAATCTAAAAGGTGTAAAATTACTAGCTGATTACTGACAGCATACACCAGCCATGTTCTGCCTCGTTGCTCCTCAACACAAGCACAAGTTTAGGTCTCTTTCCTCTAATTCGCAATGACTTTTCACCACATTCAGAAAAAATAATCTTCAAAATGTCACCTCAAGTTTCAGGTTTGGCTGAAATCAGATGACAGACTCAACCATTTTTCAGAAAGGACCAATGTGTGTAGATGAACAACATGACCATGTAAGCTTCATTTCCTCAGGAAATTGGTCTAAAAATGCATACTTTTCCAAACCAGCACTGAGTATTTATTTTCTCAAATTGCCAATGCTCCAAATTAAA
>NW_010333368.1:558-6206 GCF_000700745.2 Antrostomus carolinensis | reverse complement strand
TCCTGAAATCCGGGGTGGTGAGCTTACAGTATAATATATATATGTTTTTGATAAACACACTTATCAAAAAGCTAAGCACTTTCCATCTCAGAGAAAAGGGAAAGAAGCTGCCCTCTGTTGTTTCTAGTAACAACAGAGCTTATTAAGATGGTGACTCTGGTTCTCCATTACGGAATATAATTTTAGTGTCTCATGAACCATCTTCTCTTCCAGTCTGTAATTTTTTGCAGCCTATTCAACCTTCTGCAGCACTATTCATGTTACTCATGCAATGCAGTTGAAAAACCTAAAGTAATTAATGGAAGAGAGTCTACAGAAAAGGACTTGCCTTCCAATTGATCAAAAACTATCTCAGTCTAAACCAACTCTATAAACTATCTTTCTTCCACATCAGTGCACACCATTGGTCCATTTTAATGGTGTATTCTTAATTAAAGCTCCTTCCAGTAAGAGAAATGTAATAAAAATTTGGATTTTTAACTACTGTAATGAATACATACATTTATTAGTTCTTGTGTAAAGAAATTTGCAAAATTTCTCCTTCGAAACGCTGAACTCCATCAGCAGGTGCTGCAAACAAGTGTTGCCCATAGATTTTTAAATTTTGTTCGCTTGCTTTATTCCAGTATTTAGAATAAAATCTGCAGCACGCATTCTTATAGTAACAATAAGATAAACCAGTAAGACTGGTTGAACCCATATTTTAAACCTGAGTATGTATCTTACAAATTCTTTGGCTACACGAATAACAAATCCTAGTGAATGCTGATTTACCCATGCATACAATAACTACAACCTACAAAAATTTTCTTTAACAGATGCCTAAGAATCAAGACAAAAATCAATTGAGAATTGGCCTGTAAATGTCTTCCAGACATCGAAGATGCATCTGCTGGATGAGCTGCACAACAGTCTCTTACTTAACCTTTTTTCTTCTTCTTCTTTTACTTTTTTAAGCTAACAGAGTGTTCATACTTCTTTTTTTCAATCATTGAACATCCAGCATGTAAATGTTACTTTCACACTCTTCCACACTTTCTTCATGCATGCCTCCCACTCATAACTTTGATTATCCACTAAGACTTTCAACAAATACAGGGTATTTTAAAGCCGAAAGCACATCAACAGAAAACATAAAAATGAAACTGTTCACTTAAATATACAGTGCTGCAAATTGTAAAGCACAAGAAAGTTCGGTTATTTCTAGCTAACTCCAGAAAATGCAGCATCTCTTAAAAAACATGCTTTATTTTTTGCTTCATTATTTGCTTGTTTGTTTTGAGTGGGGTTTTATGAGGGGGAAGGGTAAGAAATGGAGGGTTTGGATATTGCTTAGAACTACTAAGCAATATCCAAATATTGCTTAGAACTACTAAGTATTACAAAGGCCAAAGTCTTCCATAAAACTGTCTTCTTACTTAAGACTCTGCAAAGGTGGAAGAGGTTGAGAGAAATGTGAACATATAAAAATTGCTTTGGATTAGTCCAAAATACTACCAGAAAATTAATAACTTGCTCATTTGAGATAATGTCAGCAAGAGATCCATTTTACCTAGCATACGGTGAGTTCTGCTCCAATTTCTACGCTGTATCATCACCAAACGTTGAAATAATGTAAATTACTTCTACCATCTTTAATATATTACAAAGGCTTTTCTAACATTACCCTCAATCTCATTAGTTTTTACCTGCAATTCATTAGAGCAAACAATTAACTGTTTCAGCTTCTGTGTAATTAGTATTACTGAAAGATTCTCAGTGTACAATGCTTCATAATAAGACAGAGACAATCATGAGCATATAATGTAGTTAGAGAGGAACAGCAACTATAAAAATGCCAACAGAACTATTACACAAAATTGTTCTTCCCATACAAAGACTATCGCTGCAATAATCTTACTTATTCTACCAAGCAACAGGTTAGCTTTTTCTGCTCAGTATGTAGTTGCTTTAGTATGCCCACTTCCAAGGGTCAGGTCAATCTTTTTCTTGTTTTGTTTTTCTGTCTCAAGCCTGATGGCATCCTCTTAGGAAACAGATATAGAAGGAGGAAATACATTATTTGTAAAATTGGCAGTTGGAGACCATAGGCTTGATGTACCTTTCCTGATAGCACTTAGTCTCTTTTATTTTTTTACACTACATAAAAGGAAAGGCATTGGTTCTTTTTCCACTGCTATCTTCTGCTCTTGTTTGACCAGCTACCCTGCACTTTTTTCTCTCTGTGAATGCTTTGCCTCATAAATCTTTTTTTGACTCATTCCATCTTTAGTCTTCCGTAGCTGCATTTCTTACTGACTGCATCTTACTCAATATAATGATAATGGCTACATTTTTCAGTTTTTCATCCTGCTAATGTCTCGCAGTCATTTCTTTATTGACCTCACCTGCCTCAAAATCCTCAGTCAGTAATGAAAAAGGGGAGCAGCTTTCTACAAAGCCATCAGTAAAAAATCCACCAGGGACAGGACAAGTTGAATTCCCAACAATATTTAATGACTTGCTCATTTTCCTCTCCATTTCTTTTACATTACACATGGGAACCTTATAGACCAACAAGAATCATTATAAGCAGAGCAATAACACTTATTGATTGTACCATACTCCATGTTTTCCTGGTAAATCTTTATTGTCTAACCTTTCTAATCCCTGATGATCATGTGCTGCCAGCTCTTTAGTCCTATTTCTGCTGTTTAAATCTCCACAGCATCTTTTCCTCCAAAATCTAAGTAACTTCTAGTACACTCTGCCAAATTTTTCAGCAGAATCTCCTGTTTTCTTTCTAGGAGCAGCGGAGAAGACTTGAGATTTTTTCTTTAATAAAATACTTCAGAATTAATTAATCTAAATGAATCTAAGTGCAGTAACAATTCTTTAAAACTCCACATAATTCTGGTTGAATGATTGAGTCTGAGTACTTCAAGGTGCTACAGCAGGGCAGCTACCCAGTGATGGGTTACCCATTTTTCTTGAGACGATACACTGTTCAAAAAACAACTAGTTTCCTTAATCCCTTTTTGCTATTTGAAATCAGTGATGAAACACAAAAGTACTCTGAGAAACAACTACAAACTGAAGGACAGTCCTTCTTCATATATTTTAATTTAGATTTTACTCAGTCTTACATACTTGGCTAAGTGACAAACTTATAGAATAGTTCCAGTTGTAAGGGACCTACAATGATCATGTAGTCCAACTTCCTGAGCACTTCAGGGCTGACCAAAAGTTGAAGCATATGACTAAGACCATTGTCCAAATGCCTCTTAAACACTGACAGGCTAGGGACATTGACCACCTCTCTAGGAAGCCTGTTCCAGAATTTGACCATCCTCTCAGTAAAGAAATGCTTCCTAATGTTCAATTAGACAGAACCTCCCCTGACACAGCACTGGGCCATTCCCACATGTCCTATCACCGGATAGCAGGGAGAAGAGATCACACCTCCTCTCCAAGTCCCTCCTCAGGAAGCTGTAGAGAGCATTGAGGTCGGCCCTCAGCCTCCTTTTCTCCAAACTCCACAAAACTGAATTTCTCAGCCACTCCTCATTGGACATGCCTTCCAGTCCTTTCACCAGCTCTGTTGCCCTCCTCTAGATGCATTAAAGTACCTTAACAAGAGAATCTGGCATTTGTTCTTGTTAAATTTCATGCTATTGGTGATTGTCCAATGCTCTAGTCTATCTAGATCCCTCTGCAAGGCCTCTTGCCCTTGAAAGAGTCAACAGCAATGCTCAGTTTAATATAATCAAATGTTAGTTCAACAGTAGTCCAAATAATACTGTAGGGTGTTGAGTTCTCCATACCGGTATGAAGAATAAAGCCCTGGTCCACCACTAAAAATTTTATTAACAGTAAGAATAATCATCTTTCTGGAGTTAAAAACAATGGTATGTCATCCATTCACTCACTTTATATTCTCATTTGAAGGTACTTCTGGAAGTTCCACAGTTATCATGCCATCTAAGTTGGTCTTTCCAATGAATACTGGCTTGGTGCGAAGCACGTCTGGTGCAGTCTTTGCTGTCACTCTGTGCTGAAGACCCCCAGCACTATTCCCTCTATTTGTCAGCACAAATGAATATGATGTCTCTGGCTTCAAGTTAGTGATTAGCTTTTGAGTAGCACGTCCATCAACCTCCACCACCATTTTTCCGTCATCGTAAAGGATCTAAGTTGATATATAAATTGAACGTGGTTTTGGTTACTAGGAGAAGGCAACTGATATTGTCACACTGAATTCAGGAATGAACATAGCTATAGATTTAAAATGAAAGTTACTGAGTGTTTCAGGCTGCAATTAAACTTATTGCTTTCAGGGGAAAAAAAAGAACTACATTAATTTAAAGCATTGTAAGCACTTCTAAAATGCAATTTCACTTCTTTAAATTCAGTAGTTTTGTTTGAACCCAGCATTTATAACAGGGCACACTTGTTGTTAAAGGTACCTTGACTTTTTCTTTCCAACTCCTTATTGAGAATGGTTTTTGCAACATTTAGTTCATAAAACACCGGTCTTCACTTGCCACTGCCTGAGATGACACAAGTGATGAATAATTATGCAGAAGAAATGTCAGCCAGATTGCAGGTTACATTGAATCTCTTTATCTGGCTGATGCTATACTTAGTGGAGTAAAAGAGTTGTAACACAAAAATGTGTTGTTGTAAAAGTGAGGAGACAGAAACCAAAATGGTACTCAGTTATATTCACTACAGAAATAACTAAAAAAATAAGAAAATTATTCTTTTCTTTCACTGTTTTCTGTAAAATACAGTAGCAACAAACTACAAATTAGCAAGATGTTAATACTACGTATAATAATCAGTATGAGCCTGAGTTGGAAATAATGCCACAACAGTAGAAAGCTCATATTGCCAAACAACTGAATTTAAGAGCTTGGGTCAATATTGCTCATTAGTTTGCATTCTTAAATACAGCAATACCAAAAAAATTCACATGTTCAGTAAGATACTTAACCAGGTGAACGACATCCTTTCGTTTCTGTATTTTCTCTCGTAAAAATGGAAAGTAACTTACTTTGAAAGGCAAGGCTGAATTGTAATTTTCTGGAATTTCCCATGACAGCAAAACAGAAGTCTTCATTACTGCTTTAACATGAAAATTTTTTGCAAACACTGCTGGAAAAAAAGAAACAATGTATATAAACAATATCTTGGCGCTTAGATCTTGCGATATTTCCACAGCTACCTGAGAGTTTTAGCTTTCCATTTAGATCAAAAACCTACCTGTGTAAATATCACATTCTAACTCATTCTCATTCTAACTCATTCTCACTCTTACCTAGTGACAACCCAACACATACATTTTTCTTACCTGAAAAAATTTTGAAGAGGTTAGCCAGAACTTGCTTGGCAAAGGGAAACTGAATTCTAAGGCATCCAAAACATATTAAGATTTACATACTTTACCTTTTGTGTTTGATGAACCTATTTTTATGAATGGGCCAGTCAGTTTTATTTACAGCTTCAAAAACACTGATATCCAAAGACTGATACTCCTTTAAAGGTCAACGCCATAAGCAGACAAATCCTACCTTGATCCACGGGTAGTGTCCTGAACTGGACACTTGGACTATATGGACCAGGCCCTTTGCTTGTGTGGGCACGTACTTTTACATCATATGTGGTAT
>NW_010333368.1:0-509 GCF_000700745.2 Antrostomus carolinensis | reverse complement strand
CTGGTAAGCAACATTGATATCTCTGTACAAGATGGTATATTTGGTGATAATGCCATTTCGCTCTGCCAAGAGTGGCATCTGCCAAGTTAATTGAACAGATGTAGAAGTAGAGCCTTCTGAGTGGAGATTTTGAGGAAATCCACTGGGTACCTCTTCAGGAACAGAAATCTCTTTAACCATCTCCTCCCCAAAGCCCACTTTATTTCTAGCTGAAAGCCTGAAGATGTAAGAAGCTCCTCTGTGAATATCTGTGGCTGTGAAGTGATCTTCCTTCTCTGAAAACTCCATGGTCGTAAATGTATCCACGTCTTTGCGACCAAACTTCAGGCGATAACCTTGCAGTGGGCCAAAAGTGTCCACAGGAGGGTGCCACTGAATTAGAGCCGTGTTCATCTGTGTGTGGCTAATCACAAGCCGAGGTTTGCCTGGAACTGTAGCACAATGTTATTTAAGATGATAAATAAAAACAGGATTATATATAATAATTATAATATGTAATATATATATAT
>NW_010333367.1:0-1066 GCF_000700745.2 Antrostomus carolinensis | reverse complement strand
GCACACACACACGGTGTCAGCAGTGTGGAGTGGGGGGCACCCCAGTTGTCCCCTCCAGCCCATGGGGTGGCCCCAGTGCAGCCCAGCTGGCACCTAAGTGGTGGGAGCAGCAGCTCCCAGTTCCCTGCTGGACCCCCCCCAATTTGTAGTTGTCTCTCCCTGCAGGAGCCCCTGTGGGTTGTCCAAGCATCTCCCACAGCACCAGAGTCCTGCGTGGTGCTCCAGCTGTGCCCCGAGCAGTGGGGGGGTCCTTTCCCAGCCCCCCGTGGCCTCAGCAGACAGCCTTCCTGGGCTGCTGGCCCCACTCCAGCAGGGATACTGGGATCTACTTCCTCTCCCACTACCCTGCTCCAGCTCCTCAGGGCTTGGCAGCAGCAGAGGAGGGTGGGAAACATCCCCCCAAGAGCAGGGGGCCATGGACTCGCTGCTGTCCTACAGCACCAGAGGCCATGGTGATGGGCACCTTGGAGCAGGTTGGGTGGTGCCAGTTATACCCCTGGGGCAGCAGTGGGGCAACTCTTGCCTCATGGGTGCAGCTATGGGAGGTTGGTCAGGCCGGGCTCTGGCTCGTGCCTGTGGTTATTTTGGGAACAGTAAGAGCAGCCGCCATATAGTGTTAATTGTGACACTAATTGTTGTGCTCTCTGGAGGGCGGAGTGGGGGGGGCGGGGGAGCTGTTATCTGTCATCGAGGAGCTGGAGAGGTGGTGAAACCAGTTATTGGCTCATGTCACCCCCCAGCAATGGTCCATAGCTGTTTGCAATCCCTCTACCCAGGAGATGCCAGCCCCAATTGCAGGGGTGACATTTAGTGACTGTCCCCTCCCCTGCAACAGGACACGACAGCACGGATGCTGCTGGGCTGCAGGGTTAAGCCTGGTTGGTGCGAGGGGTGACAGGGAGCAGGGTGATGGCATCATCTCTGTCACCTCCTGGCACCTTACACTTGCACTGTGGGGGTCAGGGGACACCACAACCCCAGGGATGAAATGTGCTGTCACACCAAGCCCCGTGCATCCAACCCGTGCCACAGGCCAGAGGATGCCCTCACCCTGGCAGCTGCTGGT
>NW_010333366.1:0-603 GCF_000700745.2 Antrostomus carolinensis | reverse complement strand
ACTCGGCTCACGCCTTCTTTTCAGGCACTCGTTTTCAGTGCATTTTGTGGGTGATAGGGGTTTTTTTTACTACCAAGTGTATCTAATAATGGCTCGAATGTCTTGGCAATGTGTCTAAATCAACTGAGGAGTGCCTGGGCCCAGTCCCGGGAGGAGAGGGTATTAGCAGCCAGAAATCAACTTTGGAATCTGGTTTAGGCATCGAGCACCGAGTGCTGGATTATTTGTGAAACTTCTAATCTGAGAAGTTACCAGAGGTGGCAAAACATCTGTTGTTGTTGAAGGTTTTTGCCACTCCCACAAGCAGGCCGGGTGCTTTAAAATTAGCTGGAGAACTAATTAAGCACAGCTGATATCACCGGAGGGATGTAGTGAAGCTCCTGGGCCTCAAGTTTCCTTAATGGTTGACTGGAATGTTACTTTCTGTTTGCCACGGGGGCAGAGGGAAGCTGTGACCACAGCAGAGGACACTGGGCAAATAATGTGACAGTAAATGCCGTGTAATTCTGCAGAGGCAGCTGCCAGCTCCGCACTGGGAGGTGAGAGCAGCGCTTGGCTGAGGGCTCTGAGCACCAGTGACTCTGGTGTTGGGTGCAGTGGGAC
>NW_010333365.1:0-4034 GCF_000700745.2 Antrostomus carolinensis | reverse complement strand
AAAAAAAGGAGCTAAAATCCCTTTTCAGTACATATGCTCAAACTAGCACAATAAATTAACCAGTTCTTGTGATCAGGTACCAGTAACTAAGACTGCAGTCTTTCAAATGCCATAGCAATCAAGGACAAGTCTAGATAGACCCCACAGGGGTCCATCCTGGGATCTGTCCTCTTCAACAACTTATATCCAGGCTACCACCTCGTCAAGTTTGCAGATGGATGCAAAATTGGGGGAAACACCAGTCAACACACTCAAGGACAGGGCTGCCACTTCAGAGGGACCCACTCAGGCAGGAAGAACAGAAAGAAAAACCTTATGAAGTTCAACAAGGCTGCACACAAAGCCCTGCACCTGGGAAGGAAAAGCCCCCCCAGCAGTAACACAGGCTGGAGCCTGACTGCCTGCAAAGCAACTCTGCTAGAAACAACCTGGGGGCCATGGCAGGCTGAGCTGAACACAAGCCAGTGGTGAGCCCTGGCAGCAGGAACAGAGCCATAAATTGTGGGGAATGATCATCTGCCTCTAGTCAGCATTTCTCAGGCCACCTTTTAATACTGTGTCTGTTTTCCCCTTTCCCAGCCCCCTCAGTAGAAGAAAGATGGACAGACTGTCATTAATTCAGCCGAGGGCCACCAGATGGCTGGGGGCTGAAGATCCTGCTGTATTGGGAAAGGCTGAGGGAGAGCTAGGCTTGTTCAGCTTGGAGAAGGGAAGGCTTCAGGCCTCCTAGTAACAGCTTTTTAATACCTAAAAGAAGGTCATCAAAAGACAAGGTAAGCTCTTCAGCAGTACAAGGTGGGAGGACAAGAAACAACAGGCATAAAATGAAACAAGAGAGGGCTCAGGCAGTGGAGCACACTGGTCTCCATCCTTGCATGTTTTCAAAACAGATGAAGCCCTGGGCAACCTAGTCTGATCTCTCAGGTGATGCTGTTCTGAGCTCTAAATTAGAGCAGATTATCTCCCAATGTCTCACACCATCTGAATTTTCCTAATATTTTATTCAAGCACTGTTTTGGACACTTCTACTCCATGGCCTACCTTGCAACTCCATTCCTTCCTTCCTCCCAACCCTCATTAAGTCTGTAAGCATGCTCCTGTTCAATTCCCTCAGTCATCAGCAACAGACCTCTCCACAGAAGAGCTGCAAAAAGGTCATCCAATTCCCTCTTAAATCCTCATATATACACACTAAGTTTTACTCCAAGGAAGTTTTTAAAGCTCATCTCTGTTCCCCTCATTGTCTGTCACAAAAAAAATAAGTTTTGGAGCTGCCTCTTTCCAGATTCCCAAGCAGCAGCATGGGAAGTCCATAAACAAAAGCACCTTGTGCATCCAGAAGTAGTTAAAGGGTGGGACTGAGAGAACATGCTGTGTCTATTCTATTCTCTCTTTCTACAACCTTATTTCATAATAAGATCTTAATTCTTTGGGGAAAAAAAAACCCAAACCACACAACAACAATCAAATACCACCACCCAAGCATTCACCTGCAGTCACTTTGCAGCTTACCTGGTTATTTGCAGGTTTGTATTTCAGTCCTGGCTTGTTCAAGATTCTTTCAATCTGCTCATGGTTAAAGTTGGAGACTCCAATGGCTTTTACTAGCCCAGCATCCACCAGCTCTTCCATGGCCTAGCAGAAGAAAAGCACAAAGTCAGCATCTAGTGTACATGACAGGGCCTGAAGAACACATTCTTCTTGTTACAGCTTATTTCCTTCATGAGAAGCACAAAATAAGTGTTTAGATTTTCAGAGTTCAAATTTGAGGAAAGACCAGAGCACTAGTATATTTGCGCCACATCTTCCATTTCAAAGCTCAAAGAATCATTTGTTGAGATTGTAGAAATTCACAGCAAGTTTTACATGGAAAATGATTCCCAACAACTCACTACCGTACCAGTGTGTCCTTCCAAGCAGCTCTGCATACACCAGACAATTTAGACTGCTGAAGGTAATGAAAGCATGGAAAAGCCAAGGACAGAAGACATGATTCTCCCACTGTGGCTGAACTTACCTCCCATGTCTGTAGAATATCTGTGTTGCTGGGTATTGACATGCCTTTGTCATCTGTAGGGAACAGCTCCTCTCCTGCCTGTCAGAGAGAGAAAATGCTTGAAACTCTTTGGTGGAAAGTTAGTTTAACAGGAGTTGAAGACAATGATATTACAAACACCTACTGCAGGACATACTAAGAATCATTTTCTACATATGTATTAGATAATACTAATACTTATTATCTATATTCTTTAGTCTTTTCTTTTGCTTTCACACAGGATTATGGAATTTTTGCCCACAGCCATCCCAGTAAGGACAGGTACTTCTGCTGGACACAGTGTCCCCTGGCTCACAGCCAGTTACAAGTTTACATCCTGTATTACAAAAATACAGAGTTCTTACATGGACATAACGAAGCATTTTATTAAAACATGTAATAAGGACCCACTTAGGACCTGGAATGTGTTCAGTCTATGTTGGACTAGACCTGCTGACAAGTTTTTCACGGGGAGACTCGTTGTTTAAGTTGCTGGCATAGGGAATGTTGAAACAGCCTGTGTCACAGTTAGGACTACATGCTAGGTATCAACTTCACTCAAATCCAGTTGTTTCCTAGTGATACATTCTTGCATCACAATACATTTTCACTTTGGTAGCTCTGTTCATATGGAACTAATTTTTAAAAATACAGATGCTATGAAAAAAGTAGAAAGAACATTTTGATCAGGCTCCAACAGAAAGACTAAGCTTAGAAATACTCAAGATATCAGTTCCTGTGCATGCAGTCAGTGAAAAGAGTTAGGAACTAAAAAGCTTCACCTTTTGAAATCCAAGGTCTGTGGAACACTAAGGCTCCTACAGCAAAGGTCAGTTCAATCTGTACTGTATTAAAGGACTCAGTGATTAAAGACAGAAATGGAAGACAGAAACATTCTCTTCTTCTGTGATTCTGTAACATGCAGAGGAAAATTTCTATCGAGCAGCAAAGCATAGACCTTCATCCCACAAAGAGGGAACCACATTGCTGTCAGCTGAGCATACTTTGGAGTTGTAGAAGACAATACACAGGCAATAACCAAAAGGAGAACACTGTAACTCATGCTTGCAGCAGGCAAACCTGCCCCTGGCTCAAGGTCTACTTCTTCCATGATCAAAAGGGCAGAGGATGCTGTGCAAGCAGGAATCTCAGAGATAGGGATCAACAGCCTGGTTCACACAGCCAGCAGCACCAAGCTGAGCACCAGAGCAGCGCTGGTACACAACAGACACACCATGATTTGTGTCAGCTGGAGCAATTACTGCGCTGTAAAGCCTTCAAAACTCACAGTCACAACAGACAAAGCCAGGGGCATTGCTGTCACTGTACCTTAAAACCAAGAGGCCAGTGGATGAGGTAGAGATCCAGGTAATCCAATTTCAGGTCAGCAAGAGTCTTCTGGCAGGCTCCCTTCACCAGAGGTCTGTCATAAAATGTGCACCACAGCTAGAGACAAAAAAAAACCAAGGCACATCATGACCTCCTGGGTTAAAGCTCTTGAAACCCTTCTGTCCTGTTCAGGAAAGTGCCTGTCCCCTTTGGAAGGTGAAGTGGAACTTGGTTATCCTACTCATCTTCAAACAGGGCTTGCTCCATGAACAAAGCTGGCCCACGATACCAAGAGGAGTATGTGTGGTGACCACACACATGACTGAACGGCATCATAGCAGACAGCAAAAGTAGTCTGCTTCCATTAATTAAGACTTTACTTAAAAGCCACCTACCAGAATGTCAGTTATTGCACAAAACACAGCGTAACTTCACACCAGGAAAATTTCAAAGCATCACCCATGTCAGTGGAACATATCCTGCACAATTCTCCACACGGTATGAGGCAAAGTAGGAAACTTATCTCAGAATTGGCTTAAATGATGTTCTGAATTGTTCCATGTTGCACCACAGTGTAGGAAAGTAAAGAACTGGGGAGTTACTATGAAAAAACAGGTGTCTCCTGGGATCCTACAGCACCAGATCCTCACCTTACTGACAATGAAGAGAT
>NW_010333364.1:0-3954 GCF_000700745.2 Antrostomus carolinensis | reverse complement strand
GGAACACCACTGGTGACTGGCCACCAACTGGCTTTAACTCCAATCCCCACCACCCTTACAGCACGGCCATCCAGCCAGCTTTTTCCCCAGCAAAGCAGATGCCCATCCAAGCCCTGAGCACCCATCTTCTCCAGGAGAATGCTGTGGGAAACGGTGTCAAAGGCTTTACTAAAGTCCAGCTAGACAACGTCCACAGCCTTTCCTTCACTCACTAAGTGGGTGACCATGTTGTAGAAGGAGATCAGGTTAGTCAGGCAGGACCTGCCTTTCATAAACCCATGCTGACTGGGCCTGATCCTTTGGTTGTCCTGCATGCTGAGGGCTTTGTCACCCTCGATGCGCCAAACCTACAGCCACTGCTGACTGCAGAGCGCCGGCTGAACTCCTGAGAATTCTCACTATTTACTGAGTGATCTGTGAAATCTTTACTCTCAATGTGACAAAGATACAAATTACAGAGATGGAAGCCACTTCGGCAATGTCCAGCAGAAACAAGCACTGTAAAGCATTGTCTCAGCATACACTGAGAAATTATTGTCCAACAAAAAACAGGAAACCTGTTTACAGTCTCAAAGCCTGCTTAGCTGAAACAACCAGCAGAAAGATGCCTTCAACCAAGACACATGCAAGTGTTGTGTTGAATTTTCCACGACTCTCTTCCCATATCCCCCAGTATCATCAGGTTGCTTTTTCCAGTCCCTTTCTGGAATCTCCTCTGAGGTGGGACCTGGATTTTGCTCTTGTTGCAACTCTATCCAGTGCAGAGACAGCTGTATTCTGTCTCTTTTGTAAGAAAGAAAAAAGCTATGTCAGCTGCACATCAATATTACAAGCCTTATGTATCCTGGTTTCCTAGGAACTTCCTCCTTGAACAGAAAGTTGTTTTTCAGTTGTGCTAAAAAGCGGAACGTTGAAAGACAAACAGAGATGCCAAAGGTGGCACCTCTGACTTAGCAAATGCCATGTGTGAGCTCTGGCTATCACCTTCAAGGATTTTCATTTACAGTAGACTTATGATCTGTCATATAGAACCCATTAATTTAAAGGGAAAGATTTGGAAAAAAAGTTATGAGAATAAATTACCATATATCACTAGCAAAAGAAGTGATCCATAGCTGTTTCCTAGTAGTGAAGCCGTCACTTATTTCAGTGAATAATGGGGTTTAGCTAATGCTGAAATCTAAGCATTTCTTCTGATTTCCACAGATATCTTTGATCGACCCTCCAAATTTATGGTCTACGGTTTTGGGTGCTGCTAACAAATGTCACAGGTTTTCAGCAACTTTGCAAAGTGCCATGGGATTCCTTTTGCATTTTGCCTTGCAAAAGCATGAGGGAAAATATCACAGTAGGTTAAGACAGCAAAGAGTAGTATTGGCGACTTGTTTAAGGTCAAAACAGAAAACTCAGATTTCTCTCTACTCTCAGTGGAGTTTTAGTCACGCTTTTTTGGGTAATTCATGCTCACTTAGTGGTGACATTGTTTCAGAAAAGAGCCTGGTTCTATAGCTACTTAAATCAATATTCTGCCTTACAGAATAAGGCAGAGGGTGTAGGGCATACATGTCCAGCAACACTAACTTAAAATATCTCATTTTTAGTGGCAAGTACTGGTTCCTGTGCCTCGCAGCATTGTACCTATTAGTAGAATCTCTATTTTTGAGAACAGCAAAGACACTGAACTCCTAGGAACGTGAAGGTCTGTAATTAAACAAACAGGACTGAAAGGGGAAAGCGGGGGAAGACAGGGAGCAGGGAACTAATCCTGGGGCTGTCTCATTAAATGTGTCCAAAGCATGCACTAACACAACTCCTATTTGAACTCACCTCTTTAAATGATTTCTAGCACATGGTAAAGGTATTGCATCATATTTCTTTGGTAGAACATAGAAAAGGTTTCCCTAGCGATAAGCAGAATTCAAGACAATCTATTTGTAGTCCCATGATGGTACTTGGACTGTTTTCATATTACATGTAATTTCAATTTTTTTTACTTAAGTCATGGTATGTAGATAATAGATAAGGTATGTTCTTATGGTGAAATCTTGCTCCAAGTAAACTATTTTTTTTAACCTTAATTTCAGTTTAACTCAGGTTTGAAAATTAACAATAACAAGTACATTTCTGCTATTCCCCACCTAGAGTCTTAGGATGCTTTGAATAACTTCCTAAATTTAAAACGAAGGGGGTTTTCTCATTATTGTCAAGCCTTTGCTATCAAACCTGTGATTTGACTGCAGAAACACAAACAAACTGAAGACAATAACCCACACCAACATGAAGATGGACATTTTAACTTTCATTTCTCTTTCAGAGTTCTATGTTCACAATATATTCATATAATATTACTTATGATATGACTGATATGGAACAAATACATTCCAGTCATAAGATTAAGTAACAGGTCTTGCCAGAAACAGAATTATGAAACTGGGCAGGCTGCATGATCCCATCTGGCCTATTAATGCTTCTTTTACAGTATTTCATAATTTTCCTTCCTCCTCAGGCCTTCTGAAAAGAAAAATATTCATACTCTGGGCAAATGAGTATGAGGAAGTTGATCAAAACTGCTACCCTTATCTCTTTTGTTGCAATACTTCTATGGTCTTAAGAGAAAAGTTCAATCAGTTCTGAATAAAGACTTTCAAATGTAACAGCTTTCTGAAAATAAACGGGGAGTCTATGTACCATCTTATATATCATCTTATAGGTTGCATCCTATAAGAAAAATACATGTCAACGGTTCTTGCTGTTGCTACATACCAAGGAATATCAGAAGCACTCCCACCATAACTTGCAGTGTGAGTGACAGGCTGATAAGAATGATAAGTGGGATGTAGAAGGAAAAAGAAGGTCCTTGCTCCATCACGGCTTTCAGCTGGGACGCATTGGCCATCAGCAGGGCAATGTCCAACATGCTCTCCGCAGCGCTCTTCTTATTTGCGTAGTGGTTGATATTCATAGGTCCATTTCTTTGAAACCACTGTGATGTTCTGCGCTAAAATTGGGAGAGAGGAAAAAGATTATTCACATCTCTTTTAATTGGTGGAGCGAGCAAGAGATCACTTGGCCCATCAAGTGATTTCTGTAATCATCCTGATAGCGGTACTGAGACTGTCAGTGCAACTTCTTCACTGTTACCTGGCAAAAGAGCAGTGAACAGTGTCTGTACTGCACTTTGGCAGATGATACACATTTTCCAGCTTTCAGTTTAATAGTCAGTATGTTTCTACCCTGGGAAAAAGAAAGATTGAAAAAGCTGAAAAGTTTGCACTGAGAAAAGTCGGGAGGGAAAAACCACTGTAAAACTATCAAGCAAACACACGGTTGTAACTAATTCACTCCTACAGGAATAATTAAAAATACAAATATTTATTAAATTCACCCTCTGTCATCTGCATAGTTCCTTAGTTACTCATGAGTCTTATTTTGAGGATTTATGTGGAAATTGGCCATCAAAAATAATACACAAATATATTCAAAGGCTTCGTATTCTGCCATGCCACTGTCCAGGTCCATCCATACACAGTAAATTGCTTTTCTGCTTAAATATCATATGATCTGTGGTTGCTGAGCTCTGTTCAATTACAAGGAATTTTTCTTTCCATTTTCACATCAGAAGTTTGGGTGGTTGGGTTTTTTTGTTGTTGGTTTAAAAAAAAAAATTCCCCGGCAAACAAACAGAAAAATAAAATTTAAAAAAAACAACTGCAGGGCAAAACCAGAGCGAGTTACCCTGGCGGGATGAATAAAATGAGTTTTTCCTGATGACAATTCATGTGACCCAACTTGGAATTTGACAGCTCATCTCCCAAGGGTGCCTATTTCTCTACAGATTAGATGCAAATTAAGGTAACTTGGTCAGGTTTAGATGAACAGGTTAGGAACTTCATTCTCTCTGCACTTACTTCTAGATTTTATTTTCAAAAATAATACACAAATATATTCAAAGGA
>NW_010333363.1:0-1676 GCF_000700745.2 Antrostomus carolinensis | reverse complement strand
ATTTTTAAGAGCTGAAACTCCTACAACAACATCACTGCCCCATCTTAGATGCAGGGTTTTCCAGCACTCAAAAATTAGGAAACTGTTCAAATTGAAGTATTTAGTTCAGCTCCTAACAGACGTGAGGAACATTAAAGCAGTTGCCAGAGACATGATGATACCTGAAGGTGGAGTCTCTCACCACCCTATTTGGGATGAACACCAGCAAGGAGATGTTGAACACAGTGAAAAAAAAGCAAAGGGAATATTGGAGATAACAATGAGAAAAAGGGGATTTAAAACTTTACAAAAGAAAGAAAATTATGAAAGCCTTTGAAATCTTCAATAGCATTCTACCCATCCAACTTGACATGTCTGTTTCAAACTTGAAGTATTTGGGACAAAAAATAAAAGGCTTGTCATTTTCAGGCAATTTGTTTTTTGAACATACCTGAGATATTCTAGGCCCATCTGTGCCATTACCTGGATAACATAGTCTCAGCTAAGGCCAGCTGAACAAGAAACCTACTCAGACCTGGAGCCTCTGCTCCAGACTGCCTCTGCTAGAAGCAGCAGTTTTAAAAGGTAAATAAAGATCAAGGCATTTGAAGCTGCCCAAGCTGGTTACTTTTTTTTTTTTTTTTTTTTTTTAAATATACTACTTTTCATCTCCACACATGAAAACAGCCATTAGTGATGATTATGTACTCAGATTTCTAAAGGGCACTGTGCACAACAAACTGGTTTGCTTTTGACCATATAAAGTCTACTTTAGTTAAATTAGTTCATTTTAGTTATTTTAGTTCATGTTAGGACACCAGACTTGTGTAAAATATTATCATAGCTGGCATATGCTTTTCCTGAGCTAGATTTCCATTGCTTTTATCTGTCCCTCTTTTTAAATAGTATTTCCTCTTTTAAATAGTATTTACATAGCATTTAAATTAACTTCCTATGACTTCAGGTTTACCTCTGCTATTATGGTTATTTCACTATGATCAAAAATGAGGTTTCCATTCCAATTTTTGTAAAATAGTGGTGGTGTTTGTATTCGTGTCTCAGCTACCTTGTTAGCCTAACAGGAAGCTTTCACCATAGAGGTGGCTGCTGTGATTACATTTGATCAGCCATAAAAGGGATTTCCCAGAACAAGGAATGCAAATGCTTTTATGGCCTTTTAGGTAATGTCAGGATTTTTTTTTTGTTTTGTTAATATGAGCTTTTGCCAATCACTAACAGCATGATCCAAATCCCATTTGAAAGCAATGGAAAGTCTCCCAGTGAGTTTGATGGCCTTTGGATCAGTCCCTAAATGCATTTAGACTTAATGAGATGTTAATGTGAATTTTATGCTGTTGTGTATATGAATAGATTTTCCAAACTTTTTCCCAATGCAAAAGGGGAGATCTGCCTTTTAAATTTTTTTAAATTTTATTTTCTTGCTACAATTGCCATGCACGCAGATGGAGAATTTATGTAGCTCATTCCATTCTCTACCTTCTCCCCCCAACAAACCTTTATCCGTGACAGACTGCAAACGGCAGAAAACTACCCGCTCTCCTAGCAATCTAAATGAGAAGGAAATATTGTCCTCCCAATTTGCCTCATTATCATGTTAAAACTTCGGTTTGAGGAAAGGCAAAATTAAGGCCTGGATATACAAGTGGGGGGATATATATATATATATATATATACAC
>NW_010333362.1:0-4803 GCF_000700745.2 Antrostomus carolinensis | reverse complement strand
GGGAAGGAAAAGGGGGGGAAGGAAAAGGGGGATCTACAAAGGACACAATTACATTCAGAGTGACTGAAAGGCCTGGCTGTTCATTAAATGAATATTGCAAAGAATCTCTGCGTTTATAATTTGTGCCACACCACAAGAAAGGTGCTAGATCCATTTGGGAAAGACTAAGAACACCTGCTCTTAGTCAAGCCCCATATCTAAAGATATTGAACAGGAAGAGGACTCAGATTTTTCTTTACACTCATTTTACACATCATGTCACATGGAATAAAATATCATTAAAGAAATCGTACCTTGACATTTTTTATGTCCAGGCTAGCACCAGCTTCCAGTAACAGCTCCACTGCACTAGTATTGCCTGATGTTATTGCCCAATGCAGTGCAGTATTCTTTTGAACATTGTCTACGGCATTGAGAGAGGGATTAAACTTTAAAAGAAACCTCGTGGGTTCTGGTCTAGATGAAAATAAAGCATAGAAGTTAACAAACAGAAGATAACCTACACTGGAGATGAAATTTTTGAACACCTTATAAAAGCTACTGTTCCTATCTATGAAATAACAGCAGATACATAATGTTTTATCTCAGAACAAGCTCATCAACAATAGATCCAAGTTTATAATTCAGGACTCACCCTGAAGGTTTTTCTCCAGACTAAGTTATCTTACCATTTTAACAAATGTGAGGTATATACACAGATTATATCTTTCTACAATGCTGTGTATAAGCTTATATCTCCACATTTAATTTATTCTAAATGCATTGTACTGTGTCCATCTCCATTTATTTTCATTTGTGGGAAAGCACAATAACACTGCAACCAGTTCAGCCACAAACTTGAACTTCATTAAGAAATTCTTTTGACTTTCTTTGCTATATCCAATTAACTACTTTGTAACTCCTGATCTCTGAAATATTGCATATTTCAGTACAACTAAAAGGGAAAGATATGTCAGTTTAACAAAGTTTTCATGAAAAATTCACTTCACTGCTTCTTAGATACAATAAAACAGCTTCTTTTTAAGTTTTTCACTACTTACCCAATGGCTTTTTGTGCTGATAACATTAAAGGTGTTTGCCCATTGAAGTCTGTTGTGTCTATGCTCTAAGTATAAGAAAGAGACAACAAACAAGTAGTTACAAGTGATTTCAGGAAATAGGGTCAGATTTGGAGCTATACAACCAGCTTAGCTTCATTGCAGTAGTGGAAAGAAACCAAATTACACTAGCCAAGCAGCCAACCCTCATTTAAACTATTTTTCCCCCCTCTAGGAGTCTTGCATGTCAGTCTTTTCAGAATATGCTGAGTCTCCTCTAAGGATGTTTTTAAGGGAACCATGTTAACCATATTTCTTGTCCACTTTTGCACGAAAATAGTATAAATAAAATGTATCTTGGAAAGCAATGCTAACCTTCTTCCTTGTGTAAAGAGAGGTACCTTACAGAATGTCCAAATACATAAAATTGCTTAATTAAAACAACAAAAAAGGGTTAATTAGTATCTCAACATATAATTTTGTAAACATCTAACCTGTGTTACCTAATCTTCTTCCTTCTTCACAATAAAGGTTTCCTTCTTCCCCACCTCTACTCATCCTTACCTTAGAGCATATTTACTTAGAATAAATGTTTAACCACTTGGATTTTTTAGGAGAAGATAAGTAGGTTAAAAACTTTATTGATTTTGTGATATACATCATCTATAGGCACATTCCAGAAGTCAGTTACTGTACTAAACAGAGCTCTATGAGAAAGAAAATTAACTTACTGTATCTTTAAATCTTAATGCAGTGTTTCAAATAAACAGTCTAGTTCATGTAAGAACTCTCCTCTCATTTTTATTAACAAATTGTTACACTTGTCATTAATTCTGCTTACTTCAGATATAAGCTAAGCAGACATCAACAGGAATGGATACAATATAAAATTAGAGAAAATATAGAATATAGAAATTCCTAATAAAAATTTCACACCTAGTCTGATTATCTGTTCTGCACACTTCAACTTATGGAGAGTTGCACAGATTATGAGTTACAAATTTGTAATCAAATAGTAAATGTTTCATGATGTATATACTTCATATATTGCTTTTTGTTATCAAGTTTAAAAGCCAGTTGTTATTTATACAGCACCATAAATCTGTACAGCCTTAACAACTCTCCTTACACACTCTGAATTGTACAGGGATGACAAAAACAGTGATGAGTACTAAAAACATATTAAAAAATAATAATCTTAGTTTCTCTGAACTTATGGCACAGGGAAGTAGTTGTCAAATACCTGCTTATCATCTAGAAAACAGAACAGTTAATACTGAAATGTATGGCAGGCAGCTACTCATAAGTAGAATACCTGGGACATAAACAACATACCTGGCCTTTTGATATGAGGTAAGCTACAATAGGCATATGTTGAAACAGCACTGCTAAATGAATGCTACTAAATCCTTCCCCATCAATAAGACTGGGATCTGCTCCACATTTCAACAATAAGATGACCATAGGTAGGTGTCCTTGTCTGTAACGATATAAGAAATAGAGATGAGAAAAAAAGCTGCAAATTTTAATGAAAGCATTGCCTTCATAATTCTCATAGAGACCTCAATCAAAAAAATTTCCTTTCTTCATATGTGAAAGTTTATACTCTGAGACGTTATCCCAGAATAATTATTTAAGGCTGTATTTTTTCAAAATGAGTAGTGCTTTGTTCTTTTGATCATTTTACTCAAGTTCTGTCTTAGAAGCCAAAGTTGTATAATTTTAAACTGTATCAGGTCAAACAGTGTATCAGCTAGACAGGCTGAAGTCTGAGGGGAGCTGTGACCACAACTTTTTCAGACTTAAACTGTGCCCTGATAAGCATCAAAAGCAAACTTTTGCTTTTTTAGATACTTTTTTAGTGACCTAACACAGCTGAGTCTTCTTTGCCCAGGAAGGCAGGACTTTGGAGGCAAAGTCCAAACAGAACTGTTTCATCCCTAGGGAAACTTCAAAAAGTGAGTCCAAGTGACTAAAACACAGATACACACATAATACAACTCTGTGGTCTGCAAAGTTGCCAGGAATCAGAGAACAGACTTCAGCATTATTATGGACATGCAGTGAAATTCCTTATACTTAAAAAAACCCCAAACCTACCACAGAAGTTGATTTAAGATGACCACTGCTGTGCTACACAAAATATAACTGTTAATTTTACCAGATTTGCAATTAGCAGTTGCAAGCAGCATACCTAACGGCCCAGTGAAGGGGAGTTGAATTCAAATCTCCACCCAGCTGATCCACTACTGCACCTTTGGAAATATAGTACCTGTGTAACAGCAACACAGTAAGATTAAGACTAGACATAATAAAATATTAAAACATTATATTAAGGATAACATAGCTCTAGTAGTAAATAGCTCATAATTTAAAAATTCACTAGAGAAACAAATGGACAAGAGTATTATTGCAGTAAAGGATGCTGTTTTGATAAAATGTTTAAGAAAAAATACAGTAATTATCAAGGCACTTATAAAATCAGCTTTAATCTTTGTTAAACAAAACAAACCCAGTAAAATCTAATGAGTTCATGTACTACCTGACTTAACATGTAAAGAAATAGTGGTAACTTTACATTTCAGTGATGCTTTCACACAGGTAATTGGATTAATTTTTGAATTCTACACTTTTCTTATCAAGCAGCACTTTGTTTTGAAGTATAACTGCAACCAAGTGATAAAAACAGTGTTGGAATACTTGTGTTACTTTCACAAGTAGTCTATGGCTTACCTAACCAGCTCCTGTCTGTTGTTTATCGCTGCCCAGTGAAGAAGAGTCACATTTTCTTTGTCTGGTTGTCGAACATCATACCCTGCTTCTACCAGTTCTTTGCATCGCTCTACTATTCCATACCTTAAATGAGAAAAAAAACATATCGATTTACTTATCATTCATTTGTTAAGTATCCTCCAGTTTAGAGACAACTACATACTAAAGAGAAAGTAAATCTCAAAGTAAGCATCACCCAGCATTTCCTACTTGAGCAAATTCCACATTGCATTCAACGGAAGTCTTGCAAAGAGATTTGGGCTGAGCCTTGATGAGCAGAATTTTCTGTGTAACAAACCTGTTTGAGATCCTGTTGTTTATGACAAAAATATTTACAATAGTACCCTTAAGTGATCTTTCTTCTTTCACTATGGGAAAAATGAAACTATAAAGTCTTCCTTTGTAAAAATATCCAACCTGGCTCAAGTTTGAAGACACTCTCATCTATTTCAACACTTTGCACACATATATATATATACTTACCGTATATAAGGACATACTTACTGTGTAGCCTTGACAATATCACAGGTGCCAGGGTTTTCGACCATGGGATACGGTCCTGGCAGCACTGGTAGGTCGTTATCCCCGTGGGCACTACGACAGTTGTGCATATGAGGTCGCTGAAGCCCATGGCAATGGTTTTTACACTGTTGGTTTACAAAACATCTATCAACAACCCTTATTGACACACTGTCCACCACAGCTCCCTCTTTACCAGACACACAGGCTATACTGGTCCAGTTGCGTTAATACAAATGAAGAAGGTGATTTACAGCACAGTTAAAGCCACCTGAGGAGAGACCAACCCTTTTATTCAGCACAGGGACACGGGAAGGCAGAAGGGACACGGTTAAGGTCCATCAGGCCAAATTACATAGGCGTTAAACACCTGGCAGAGCTGGTTCCCCACACACACCCGTCCCCACAGCACCGCGGCCACCCGAGAAGTGACAGCCGGGAGTGGGTTTCGAAACGCAAGGCCGCTGAAAGAGCC
>NW_010333361.1:0-631 GCF_000700745.2 Antrostomus carolinensis | reverse complement strand
TGCCCAGAGAGGTAGTGGAGGCCCCATCCCTCCAGATATTCAAGGTCAGACTTGATGGGTCCCTGAGCAACCTGCTCTAGTGGAAGGTGTCCCTGCTCACTGCAGGGGGACTGGACTAGATGACCTTTGAGGGTCCCTTCCAACCCAACACATTCTGTGATTCATATGTGTAGGCTTGTGCATGGAACTTGGGTCTGCCTGTGGGTGATGATATAAGGGCACACACCTGTCTAGGGCTGTCTGCATCTGCTGAGAGTTACAGCAGCGCAGGCAAAGAGAAGATCCATCCACTCTCAGGGCTGTTCTGGTGGTGAAGGTGGAAAGCGTAACTGTGCCAGCAGAGCCCGGTCCAAGCCAGGCTGGCACAAGGAGTGACCGGAGAGGGATGCTGCTAATCCTCTACTCCTGATCACCTGCAGGAACTACTTACTGCTCGCCTGTCTGGCACATGGTACTCTGGGTCAGCCTCTTCCAACATGACCTGTGCACTGGGCTCAGGTTCCCTGCTGCAGGTATCCTGGATCTCAGCTGATGCAGGCAAAAGAGTGGTACCAGTCCCCAAGTAAATTGTCATCCATCCCTGGAAATGCTGTGAGAGTTTTACAGTTAGGAATCATAGAATCCAAATAGT
>NW_010333360.1:0-1072 GCF_000700745.2 Antrostomus carolinensis | reverse complement strand
CTCGTCCTGTCACTCCCTGCCCTTGTCAAAACCAAAAGATATCTCGGTTTGACGATGTTATTGTTTGTTGAGTTTTGTAAAACAAGAGATGGCTCATTCCACACAACTCCAAAAAGCTGTTTAGAAGGACACAGAATTAACAAAGAATTAATGCCAACAGGCATCTCAGTCCAGTGTATTATCAGCTACATTACATACAATTCCTGTTCCCAGTGCTTACGAAATCCTTTAACCCCCAGCACTGGACCTTGCTTCTCCATCTGGAGATTGAAAAATGCTATTTTTCCCCCTCCCAATACCTTTTCCTATATAAATGTGGAAAAGAGCAGCGTCCTGATTTTCTCCACCCCAGAAGGGCAGCGTATTTAATCGCTCATTTTCAATCTTTGAAGACCAGCATGAATAACACCATTGTTGGACACGTATCGGTGCCCAACGCTAGGGTTACACTGCTTTGGGAAATCAAGAGCCTTTGGATCACCCCCTCCTAAAAAAGTATTATGTTTGGGTTTTTTAAAAGGCATAACAATATACTGAATAAATACTGGAAAAATAATTATTAGCTTCTATTCAGAATTTTTTTTTTTTAAAATATGAATTTTGATGAGGTAGCAAACAAGGTAAAACTCTATCTTTCCTCGGGATAAATAAAATAGCCCAGCTTTCCATTTGCACTATCTCCTTGCATTTATCAAGTTCAAACTAACAATGGGAATACTGAAGAAATCCAGCCAGGAAACACAAGAGCTATTGAGCCGCTACCGCCTATCGAGGATTCGATCAATCTTAACGTCTAATGCCACATTCTTCTTTGCTTCGATTTCAACGGATACGAGAGAGTTGAGCAAATTTTATGTAATTGCTGTGCACTTAAGAGCTTCAGAGGAGACTGCATTTCACAGCTAGGTATTTTACAAGGCACAGACCAAGAGGATCGTGTGCTATCGGTCACGTGCGCCTTATCGAACTGTCAGGGCCATCTCAAGGCTTCTGTATCAGTCAGGCAGCATTAGATCACCTGCAGTTAAAATATGGAGAAAGGGGGGGAAAGAAAGAGGAGGCAAGGGGGGGA
>NW_010333359.1:0-6878 GCF_000700745.2 Antrostomus carolinensis | reverse complement strand
TGGCTGCAAGCTGGTTTAAAGCACTGCTTGTTGTTCTGGAGCAGGTGAAGTTGCCTGTGTAGATCTATCCACTGGATGAGTAACAGATCTGCTGCCAGGGTCTGCAGTGCACAGTAATATGAGGAAATGCTTCCAACAGAACTTGAAAGGCCCAGAAAGTGTCTTGTAATTTTTTCAGAGACCATGGGGGCTAGCATTTAATCTCCAGCTTCAGTCCTCTGTCTTCTAAACAGCATTGCTTTAAAACATGTCTCAAAATGCATCCTTGCTAAGAAGTGGCAGCAGCTCTCCTTGAGAAATGGTTGAACTTGCCTGCCTGTGTGAATCAGACCACTTGTTTTGCTGAGGAGTTATGAAAACAGATGATTCACTCACACATGCCGCTCTTCAGCAACAAGTCCGTAAGTCTGCAGACATGTGAGTTAACAACATCAAGCCCTGCAAAAGTGGGTATTGGCAGTAACTTCAGCCCCAGTTTAGGGCTCTCCTTGCTCCACTCCATCCAAATTCCCCACTGGCTTCTGTGGACTTCTCTTGTACCTCGCTTACAACCTGGGCTGCGCCGGAGGGGCAGTCCATGGGAGGGCTGGTACCAAAGCAGGCCTAAGCACGCCTACACCTCTGTCCTGATCCACCTCTCAACTCGGACTCTAGCAGTCTGCTATGACAGGGTGTGATGTCTTTTTATTCAAATATTCTTGATGCATTTTTCTTCTCTGAATCAATCTAATCACTCTTGAATGCTTGCCAGCTGCTAGCATCTACAGTGTCCTATGGGGAGAAGGTCCACAGCTTAGCAGTGCACTGTGTGAGGAAAGAAGGGGACAAGTTCCTTTTATAAAGGCTCAGAGACTCACTCAGGATTTGGATGCAGCTTAGAGGCCACCCTCTGTGGTTAGGATACGAAAGGAGAAGGAACAAGACTTGAAGCCAGGCAGTGTTACTGTGGGCAGTCAGCCCCACCAGAAGCTGTGAGCTGCCCCTGCCCAGAGGGGCTGTTGCAATCAGTGTTCCAATCTGTCAGTGCAACCATCTCCTGCCAAACCCATGGCCTGTTGCTGTAACTACTACTCTCTCTTGCCTCTGTTTTATGAGGACAGGATTTTGCAATAAAATGTGGTTTCAGCGAGGGTGCCTCTCCCAGTTGCCATTCCCCAGAAAGCTCCTCGATACTAGCAGCTCACTCTCCAGGAGACCCCAGGGTCGAGTGAGTTTGGTTGTGAGAAATGACATTTTGCTAGAGAGCAGGTGTGGCGTGATGTCCGCCTCTGTTGTACATCTGTGCTGCAATTTCTGTGAACTGCTACCCAGTGCAATCCCAAACAAATCCTCAGGTCAGTTTGGGACCAAAGCACATACCTTTGGCCCTCTTGCACCACCTAGGGTCTGGCTTGCCTGTCTCTGGATGCCTTGTGGGAAAGTGGAGAGAACATGCAAAGAGCTGTTTCACTTCTCCAGCCCAGGCACCTAAAAAGCCAACACCTGCAGAAGGAAGAAACATTCACCTGTCATCATGTTCAGCTGCAGACCTCACTGGAAGTCAAATTGAGGTGCAAGTACAGATGATATCTAAGTCTTAGGCTGGGCTGGCTCTCTGCACAAGGCAAGCATTTTTGTGTGTGAACAGCAGTCACTACCCTTAATGTCTCAGAAGGTCTTATTCCATCTGTTAATTGAAGCGCACAACACACTTTTTTAGTCAGTCTTTAGCTACACAGGTAGTGTTTATCAGACCAAATGTCAGGACAAAAAAACCCGTTTGAGACTGATGTATCATGATGCAATTTTATTTCCAGGACCAGGAGTGTAGCTGACACATATATAAGCATCAGAGCTGTACAGGGGCTTCCACGGCAGGAGGCCCAGGGCTAGGTGTGGGGCCTGAGGGACAGTGGTACCTTCATACCACCATTGGTGCTAATTCAAACCACTGATGGCAAATGAGCTGTGGTTTTCAGAGATACTCCATGGAAGCAGAGGGCAAGTGGGAACAGCCCATATCTTGCTGTGTGAGCTGCCCTGGGTGACATTTATACTCCCTATCCAACTCTTTCCTATCATCCCTCCAACTCTCTAACTCCTCTGGCTGAGCTGCTGATCATATTCCTCCATAAGGGCTTAGGGAATGTGGGTGAGGAGCAGGGGGCAGTGATGTTGGGTGGTACTGAGTGTGCCTGTGTATGTGGGAGATGTGAGTGTGTCTGCAGAGCTTTGTGGTTCCTACCTACAACCCAGCAAGCAATTGACCTGCAGCTTCTCATACAAAGAACAGATTCAGTTTAATCTGTTAGGAAGAAAAATGCTGCTATCAGTTATTACCATTAACTCTCCCTTCATGACACTGGCCTTGAGCAGTACCTTGCCTTCAGATAACTGTGTTTGGTGCACTGCAGTTCAGCTGCAGGCAACAATAGTCTAATTATAGCTCAAAGTATGGTGAAAATCCACACGATATTTAGGAGGGAACCTGTGTGGTAACTTCAGGTTTCTTTTCTTCTCTGAGGGACACACATACATGCATTTGAGTTGCCACATCTTATGGTCCCAGCCAGAAGGACACTGTCCTCAGGTTGTGGGGGTGTGAAGAGGTCAGGCTGGGAGCTGACAGCTCCATCTGCTTTTCAGGACCCTTTGGCTACCAGGGCTGCAGTGAGGATGGGGTGACCACTTGAGAGGAGATCAGCCTGTGTGCAGGCACACACACAGAGGTGTTCATGGGCATGAGGCCATAACAGGTAGCCCTTGCTAGCCTTACCCTGGTGTCAACAGACAGGAGGGGTGCAGTGCCGCCAGCTGCTGTGCATTTTATCAGCAGTGCATGCAGGCACCATCCCCATTGCCTGTGCTGCGAGTAGAGGTCACTCAGCAGCTCATGTTCTCCAGGGCTGATGTGGGGATGCCCTTCACTTGCAGCGTGTTGGACAATGCTTCCCTCAGACTTATCTGTCCCTAGCAAAAGCTGTCCCTGTGGTCATTGTTGGGAAAGGTGTTTATTTTCCATCTTGCTTTCAGAAGGGTGATCTCAAAGAGGCTTATCTTCTAAGTCACTAGAAGATAAGCATCGGACATGCTGAAATATTTGTGTTTGCTTTTTCATTTAAATACTATGTACAGGCAACACTTATTTATCCTCTAAAGCTTTTGCAACAGCAACACATAAAACCATAGCAACAAAACTGAATGACTGCAGTCTCTGCATGGCCATGATTTCTCCATCCCTGCACCTTGGGCTGAGGGGAGCAGCACATTTCTTGGCAGGGTAGCAGATGCCTGTTTCTCAGTTGCCGTGTAGTCCTGGCACAAGACACAGTCAGAGTTTGGAACCTGACTTGTTGGTTTTTTCCACCCCCCTGGTTGTATTTTTAAGCATTCAGGGTTGAGAAACTGCTTAGGCTGGAGTGCCTCACTGTTGAACGCATCCTGATGAGATACACTCTTTTTTCGTAGACACAAAGGGGTTTCCTCACAACTTTGCTTATGCTTGTACTGCTTAACAACATATGGTTAAAATTCACGTTCCTTCTGAATGCTTTTCCTCCCATTTTAGTGATGACTGGAAAATGTTGCTTTGTTAAACTCATTTTTATTTAGTCACAAAGGTCCATTCCAGGTGTCCCTCTCCACTGTCTGCACTTTTCATTGTTTTAATACAAAGTATTAAGGAGAGTGCGTCCTGATGTGGGTCTCTGATGTGACAAGGGAGCGAACTTCAGACATGGAGTTACTCTAATATTTAGAGAGAGGTTTTTATCAGCTATGAACATTTTGGGGACAGCCTGTCAAGATCCCTCTGAATAGCAACGAACCATCCAGCAGATCAGCTGTTCCTCTTGGCTGGCAGCCATAACAAATCCTATGTGAAAAGATGGGGGTTACTACTTTCACAAATGTACCCCAAGTGTTATAATAGGTGATCAAACTGTATCACATGCTATTAAGTCTCAGGGTCTCTCAAAAAACCCCAGATTACCCCAACTGTTGAACCACCAAATATACTTACCATGGAGTACACAGAGGCCCAAGAAGAGAAGCTAAGGATGAAACCTCTAAACACTGCTCCCTGAAACACAGAAGAACAGTTATATAAGAAATAAACAATTACAAAAAGATTTCCTTGCTTAAAAAGAAAACCCAATCTGTACAGGGCAGGATATCAAAACTCCCATTTGTGCTGAAAACCATACCCTTGAGAGGAAAAGATGTACCAGTCTTAACTCCCTTATCCTGGGAAAGAAAATAACATCCATCATGCATGGGGTAAATGCAGAAGGAAAAAGAAACCATAATGATTCACTTAAAGGGATGGTAAACAGAGGCAGAAGAGTTAAATGTTTGAGAGGTGGAAGTCAAAGCTCCTGGAGAGGTGATAGCTTACACATGGTGACCCACTGCAGAGGCTCAGCACAAGAATAAAACAAACAGGTAAGTGACATAGAAGCACAGCTGCAAAACAAAATAAAAGAGGCAGCATCTTTAATTACCAACACTGTGATGAAAAAAACAGAGGAGCTGGAAAATGTCCTGTGGTAAAAAGTGTATTATAAAGAAAAATCAACATCAAAAACCAGTTCAAACTTAATTAATAGAAATAATTTTGAGTAATCTTAAGAGGAAAGGTTTTGGCAGTCACAATTAAAGCCAAACTATAAAAACCTAGTGGCCTTCGTAGGTCTTTTTGCTTCACAGGGTGACCCACTAACAGATCTAACAACTTGAAAAGCAGCAGCCAGACCCAGGGACAGAACTGTTGATTTCACTAATGTTCTTTTAAGCAAATGTGTAAATACCAGAAGGAAACCAGGAGGGCTATCAAGAAGGTAAAAAGTTTAAAGCAGTGGGGAAACTAATTAAATGCTATCAGCACTTTAAGTATCAGTAGTTAGCAGTATAGCATATCAGTAGTTAAAGGCTGACAAGATTGTGGCTTAAGGTTTGAGGTCTGAAAGTCACAGTGAATAGTACAATATTATGATATAACCAGAAAAGAATAAATACCAAAAGAAAGTTACACAGGTACATATGAGAGGATACTCATATCTCTCAAATAATCACACTTAACAGCCCTATTCTTTTGTTTCTAAAAATTAACTCTATAAAATTCATGATCCTAAGTAATATGAACCCTTTAATTCATTATTTGTGGTTAATTTCCTTGCTTTAAAGAAAAGGAAGATGTCAAAAGCTGTGTATAAATATATCAGCTGCTGATTTAAAATAAAATGTAAAGTTGATCTGTTTATTGTAGAGAATACAGGGAAACAACTGATGGAGGAATGGAAAAAAGTGACTGAGTATACTGGAAGCTCCTATGAAGGGCAATGTTTGGGGAACAAAGATCACTATCAAAACCACTCTTCTGTTAATCTTGTCTTCTATAGAAAACACAGAAAACTGAGCACCCCATTCCAATCCTACAGACACTGATCTATGTGTGTTATGCACATGCATATTTGTGTTTATTTATGAGTGTTCCTTTATGCGTTTACAAGAGATATTGCTAAATGTTGGGAAAGATGAATTGCTAATGAACTCACATAAACCCTCCTATGAAATCTGGGTCTAATCACAAGATCTGCAGTACGTCTGCTACCTTCTTCATCATCCCACCAGTAAGACTAACAAAGGATTTGTAAAACAGTCAATGAATGATTACATTGCTGAGGTCACTGAAGACTTATCAATCATTAAGGTTATGAACAAGTGAATATGTTCTGAGCCTACTGTACATCTAAAAATAAAATGTTTTCCTTGAATGGTGCCTTCAAGACCACAGGGAGGCTACATGTGAAAATGCATCCATTGTAATGTTACTTATCCTAATTGTTAAATACCGTGCATGTTAACATGTGGTGTACCTCCTGCTGATGACAACACTCTGTCATGGGATGGACCCACCTGCTCCACAACACCTGGGAGGCAACAGCAGATGTTGCCACAGCACTGCCTCATCCATCCATGGTCAGTTGCTGTGATGGAGCTGGTAGATGGGATGTACATCTTACATAAAGCCCAGCATCCAGATCTGCTATGGGTTGTCATTTACTCTATCTTGCCTATGACACTGGTCCAACTAGTTCTGGAGTCCACACATCTGGTCCATATCTCTCCGGTCTGGCTACAAGGATATGAGAGATCATACTGAAACCTTGCTAAAGTGGAGGTAAACCACCACTATCACTCTGCCTTCATCCACTGAAACAGTCCTCACATCAACATGCAATAGGAAGCAATGAGCTCGATCAGGCATAATTTGCCCTTGGTAAATCTTTGCTGGCTGTTTCCAATCACCTTTTGTTCTTCATGTGCCTGATAACTGCTCACAGAAGGATTTGTCCCTTAAGGGTCACATGGTCTGAGGTGTGGTTGATCATCCTTCAGCTCCCTGGGTCATCATTGCCTTTTCAAGGATAAGCATGACATTTGCCTTTTTCCAGTCACAGAGACTTCTTGATTGCCATGATCTAGCCATTCTCGGGGTAAAGACAGGAGGCTCAACCCTTCATACCTTTCTCCATTGAGATCGGGAGCATTTTTCTTAATATCAGTCTCCATTTGGGAGACTAACATTAAGGCAGTCACTTTTCCTGCCCAAGACATCTGGCTGCCCCTCCTTATTTTTAATCAGTTCCATGCTGTCTGCCCTTGATCACTTCATTGCTTTACAGACTGAGAAAACCCTGAGTAAATGTGACCTTCAGAGTCACATGCAGCTGAATGGGATAATTCAAGGAATTTTCTGGTGAGGCTGAAAATAGAGTTGGCAGCTAAATTTCATGTCTGCTTGACAACATATTGCATCTTTCATGTATATAGGTACGGCTGCAAGTATTGGCCAAACAAGGGATCTGGGATCTGGGGGTCCTGGTGGACAGCAGGAT
>NW_010333358.1:0-6906 GCF_000700745.2 Antrostomus carolinensis | reverse complement strand
GGGAGGGGGAGGTGTCATGAAATTTCTACTGGGTAATGAAGGAGATATATTCTTTTCCACTCTTCCCCTTTGTTACCTCCTCCTATCAGGATATTTTTAATTCTTTCCCAAAGTTTTCCCATCAGTATTTCTCTCACCACAATTTTCTCTCCACAAATTGCATATTTTCCTTGTCAATCTCCAGCTCATCTTTCATTATTCCTCTGATAATCAACAGAGGTTATGATCAACACTTTTCAATATCCAGGTATGTCCTTTCAGTTCTTAACATTGTAATGTAAGATTGAGGTCAATGGCATGGGATGGTGTAAATTCACAGTAGGGGACTGTCTATTTAGCTACAAAGTCTTTCAGATCACACTAAGGGAAGCAGTTAAAGTCAACAACACAGCCAAGGTCACAAAAAAACTTGGGAAATGAAAAGTCAATTTTTGGATCCCAAGATAAAATTATGATTAATTTTCACTAATTTAGTGCTTTGTAAAACCACTCTGAGGTGATTTTAGCAATCTGTTCTCACTGGTGATCTCCTGAATACTGGTGCTACCAAATCTCACAATTTTATTGCCAGTTATAAGATTTTTTTATGTACTTCCTTAGAAGTCCTCATCTTCCGAGAATGATGATAATCTTTGACAATTTCAGCAGACATTTACAAAATAATAGTTTCTTACCTCTGATGGAAATGAGATATTAAAAAAGATGAATTTTAAAGAATCCAGTACTGAATGAGAAATAAGCATGTATTTATTCCAAAAGTTCCCTCCGTTATTATTTCATAATAATTTTAATGGCCTAGGTCTGTTTTCAAGTGTTTATAGGCTGCTAATATTGGAGCATCTTTAAAAAGCTCTGAAAGCTGAGACAAACTGATCATAAATCAACAATGCCAAGCTGTTACAAAACCCCATAAATTTTAATATGAGATAGATCGTAGTGAGAAAATCATATGAAATAATTTTCCCACAAAGCACTGGTATAGATTCACCTGGAATACTGTGTCAAGTTTTAGGAGCATTGTGCCAAGATATATGTGGAGAAAGTTCAAGGGATGTCAATTCTCTGAGAGAACTGGGGTTGTTTAGTTTAAAGAAATCAGAAAGAGGACATTCATAAATCACCAAGAACCTGAAAGAATATCGTAAAGATGATAACAACAATCTATTTTTCATATCCATGGCCTGTGGGATAAGGAGTAATGGACTTAAAATTGCAGCAACATGCAGTTTAGATATTAAGAAAATTAATGTTAGAAAGATTAGTGAAATCCTTGACTAAATTGCCCGCAGAAGCTGTAAAGGTCTTTAGGAACAAATCAGACAATCATCAACAATGATATGGATAAGATTGTCCCGCCTTGAAGAATGAGGATAGATCACCTGAGGTCCTTTCCTATTATTATTCTTCATTTTTCTATAATACAGTTCTATTCTATGCTTCACCTAGAAGACTTTCAAACTGATTAAAATATGTTGAAAGAGCCAACAGAGAAGAGAAATTTCAAAATACCTCAGCCTTATAAGAGAGGGAAGGAGGAGAATGCTTCCCATGCTCCAAGCAAGGCTGGACAGAGCAGTGTTCATGTCTTTACAGTATGATCAGAACATGCATACTTCATGTTTGCAGCACCCTTCTTTCTCCACTTCCTGACCATGCTGTAATAGTTTCTTTCTGTTATCATTCTTTACTTTCTCTAGTATCTCCTTTTTTAAGTCCTGTCTCTTTATTCATTATTCACTATTCCCTTTGAAATGCTTTGAAACACTGAATTTCCTGAACAAGATGCTGTTCATTCTCCTGGTGTGTCAATCAGGAGGCCAAAGGAAAGTAAAAGAAAAATCCTCTTTTCAGACATGTCCTGCTCTCCTTGACTTTAATTGGAATTGTACATGCATTTGAAATGAAGCTGTCTTGTTTAAATAGCAAAAGTATGCACAGCTGTTTGCTTTCTAAGCAAAGAACCTGGAACTGAGAAGCTGTCTGATGGCATGCCCTCTGCAACTTCATTTTAAAAGCCGGGCGTCAGGGCCTGTTGCGTACCAGGCATTTCATCCATTGAAAGAAAGTTATCTCCTTTGCACCCAAATGTTGTGAAGTGAAGAGAATTTCAAAAAAACCACATACTATCAGCTGCTCTCTTGAACTTTCTTCCTTCTTAAGGTGAAATTGTCTGCACTTTATAACAAGAGATTAATGATAACCTCTTGCAGTGCTTGTTATAATGGAAAACCACAATGAGTTCTTTCAGCATCTGTGTACACATCTTACATCATAGCACTTCCACTAGAACATGCCACGATTTAATTTCCTAAGAGGAAACAAATAGCTGTACAAGGCACCTTTTAATTAGAACATATCTATGGATTAAGAGCAACACAACCATCCTTCTTCAGCTCATGCACAAAAATCTGATCAATGCTGACCTACAAAACTCTATTCTGTTCACTTTACATGGCTACGTTGCAACATGAAAATAACGGGACTGTAATTGTTGACATTATGTCAATGAAGATTGTGATGTTTTTCAGTGCTGCTTTGAGTATCTTCTGAATAATTCATCAAACCTTACAGTAAATATATCTGCATTACAAAAGCATTGTTAACCACTCCTTATGAATGAAAGCTTGAGACTTTTATTTAGGCTCTGACTGCAATTTTACAATTTTAATTCTTTTTTTTTTCTTTTAATTTAACACAAAATACTGGCACAATTGATTTGACCATCAAACTATCAGAGAAATATATATACCAGTTCTCCTGAAAGAAATATTTTTAAATTATCCTCTTTTGGAAAGTTCTTCCTAATAACGTAATTGTTCTCTAATTTCCTCCAGCTCTCCAATACCCCAACAAATAAACACTATATTGATGCTCAAGGTGGTTTCTCAACTTTTAAAATTAATAATTTTTAAAATCCATTATGTCTCTAACTAAATTTTTCTTTTGCAATAGTATTTGTCAGTATAGCATTGAGATTTATGCCCACTTTTTCAATATGAGTTTTTTCTGCTTTCTGCACACACCTTCCTTCCTTATCCACAAACACCTCTAAAATAACTTGTTTAGTCTCTTTAGTTTGGTTTGGGGTTGGTTTGGGGTTTGTTTTTGTTTGGTTTTTTTTTGGGGGGGGGGCATTTGCATTACCTGAACAGCATTATTTTGTTTCTGCATTGTGACAGCATTATAGAGAGGAAAATACTGAATAATTTGTACTAAAGAAGGAAACATCTACTTTCAAAGATGAATTTTCATAGGAATGATTTTTCTTTGTTGCAATCTTTAGTATAACTTCAACAGCTATTCAGTACCTTATGACCTTTCCACAGTTCACAAACAACACAAAGACAGTCTTGAATACTTTCAATTATTTTTACTTCAACAGAACTAAGTTAGCTTTTGAAAATGATATAAAGGCTGTTAAGTTGAGTGCTTTTGGAAATTGTAGCCCAGCCCTCTTCTGGGAAAAATAAACCCTACGCAAAGATATTCTGGAAAGTTTAATGCACAGCACTGAACTCATGGTGGTTAGGTCAGTAAACTTCATCATCCCAAGAGACAGAGTGCTACAGGTCGTCCATATGTGGGGTGCTTACTAGAATGATACCGTTTTGGTTATTATATCACTGCAACTGCACAGACATGTATTTCACTATGGAATAAACATAATTATACTTTTTTTTCTCCATTTTAACATTATGCCATCTCCACAGCAACATAAAATGAACAAGAACAAAGAACTATTTTCCCAGAATAAACACATGGGGGTTCATATTGGTATTGTAATTTGCAGTGGTGTAATTATGTCTGTACATTTCTCAATGGGTAAAAACCTGCACAGTGATTTCTCCCTAGAAATTTGCTGACAGGATGATTTGAAGGAGAAAAAGAAGGTAGGAAAGATGAGGAATTCTATATCTATTACCTTGAATTCTGTAAGCATGTAAATCCTATCAATCTGGTCCCTGGAAAAGCTGCTTGATTGAGAACATTCATCTGCAGTGAGTAACACAAAATATGAATAATAAATAAGGATAATTAATTAGCATATAATGGAGGTGAAGATAATGTTATTTTATCAGATAACAAAAAATTTGTTTAGACTTGAGCATAAATGTGACTTTATTACAAGAACTGACAACACTAGCAAGGCAAAGGAAGGAAAATCGTAGAAGGAATTTGTTTTGTAGAACAAAAAACAGAAACTGTAACCTAGACAATATGGAAATCCAAAATAAAAGATAACAATATAACACAAAAATTTGCAACAAAGACACAGCTGTTAAAAATTTTATAATTATGTGACCGTAAAATACAGATTCTGAATGAAGAAATCTGTTTCTGCTCTGAATTTTCTTCTAATCTAAGAGACGCCTCTGAATAGAGTTTTTAAAGAGACACAATTTATTATACAAAGAATTTGAAAGTTTGAAGATACTCTCCTAACTATTATTTTCATAATTCACTTAGTCTAATAATATCACTATGTTTTGTTGAAAGTAAAACAGGACTGTACATTTTTTAAAAGCAAGTATAGATTTTTCTAGAATAACTCATATTGAAAAAAAAACAAACCCAACCACTTCTTAGAAAGAAAAGCAGTTAAATTGATCTGACTAACACATCACTGTCCTTTTCTAAAGGAGGCAGAAGACAGTAAGCATCACTGCTAGGGGCTAAAGGAGCTGTAGAATCAACTTTCTCCTGCCAGTTTTGATCTAGCATCATGGTGGTTTACTTTCCCTGCTCTAAGATTTTAGCAGACTTTCAACTCTGAGAAATAAATGCTGCTGGCTCCACTACTGATCTGCTAATTTGATGCTGGGTAGGTCACATAAATGACTCGAGCTGTGTTTCTCCCTCAGGAACTAAAACAAAATAGTGGTCTCCTTGCCTTATAAGAGTTCCCCTTCTCAGCAGCTATTTAGCTTATACATAGTCTCATAAAGGCATGGCATGACTCAGTATGAGCATGGATGCTGTGATCTTGTCCTTGATGTCCTTCTGTGTTGTGCTGCAGGGACCTGTCAGCAGCATCAGTAGTGCTGATGCCACAGAGGTGAATGAAACTCTCAGACTGGGCACTCCTCAGTGACTCTTGTCTGAGGCTGTGGGTATTCTTCAAACATGCTGACCAGATTCGATCTTACACAAAAACCAATGGAGCTGATGGGTTCCCTGGAGTTTTTCTCTTTTTGTAATTGCCTGAGGATGAGAGCTCTAACCCCTGTTCCTTTGCAGGGTTCAGAGCAATCAACAGGCTGCAAGGCACTCCGGGGCTCGTCTCACCACCATTCTTGATGGCTGTTTTATCTTTCAAAAAATACTAGTCATTGGAACAGATAACTTCTCTAATATTCACAACTGTGGAAGTAAATAAAATTTTAAAAGTAGTGAATCTAGATATTTCCAGTGTTAAGTGACAGCTCATTGAGATTTTCTTTACATTATTATTTTTGATTTAGAAAATTAATCTACACTAGGACTACAGTAGGTACACAAGTGTTCTCTAGTCCATTATATTTGAGTGAAAACACCTCTGATCAGTAAGTGAGTACATGCCATTTTCACAGACAATGCCCCACAACACTGATACCTTGATAGTCACTGATGAATAAATTTCATCACCTGTAAGTCATTGTGTATGCCAATCAACCAGAATGAGAAGCATTTTTTCACAGAAAAGATTTCTCAGTGTAAGTTTCAGTTATCAATGTGGCATTTCCATTTATTCTGTCAGCTTGGGGTTTGTTTTTTTTTTTTTAAAAAAAGACATTGTCAGATCAAAATTGACATCATAATTAGAATTTTTTTAGTCAAGATTCTGAGAACGCTTGAAGGTTAAAGTAAATGTGTCTATGAAGATGTAATAAATGTTTCTATTAAATTGATATTAATTCTCTAAGGGATATTTTTAATGACCACAGAAACAGTTCATTTAAATACATAAATATAGATAGTACTAGGCATATTTTCAAACAGAAAGGTTTGAAAGGAGTGTTGGTGCTTTTTCATATTAGTCTACTTTTATAAAATCACAGTAAAATGCAAACCTCAGTGTGAGACTGTAAAAGTTAAATACATTTAATTTAAATTACACTTCTCTTTGTCCTATTTTTGCTCATTCTTTCCTAGATGGTGTGATTTGGATTAGTTAAATAATAGAAAAGAGCATGCTCTGTATACTCTCTACATTATATAGATATGTATTTTTTATGTGTAAGTAGGTATATTTTTATAATGTAAAAAACTACAGACCAAACAAGAATATCCAGTAATAAGAATTACAAGTAAATCTAGCAGTGAGGGTTACTTTTGCATTTTTCCTCTCCCTCAACAGAGTTAGGACTAAGCTCAGTAAACTGAATAGGAGCCTACATTCACTGAAAGTTGCTTTGGACAGTTATACAGATGGAACTGAGATTAAAATCCAGTAGGGGAAACACTACTGTCTATGAACAGGTAGCAAAGATCCTTTTGACTTTCATGGAGATTGAAAAAACATCAGTACATCCTTGGTAGTACAACTTTTCTGCTCCAAAGGACACTGTTCTATTGTGTGCTCTGTTTTATTTTTGAATGCCAATGGATGTCCTCTTTTTCCCATTACTACTGCATCTATATACCTCCAATAGGTTTATTAAATATTCTATTAACTCAAACCTATTTGCTTTCTAATCTTTCGCCAAGGATAGACAGGCATGCACTGAAATGTTATCTGGTGACTATTTAGGTTTATTTCATTATGTTACATTCAGGTACTCCATATTTTCAATATAGAATGGAAGATCAAAGGATGGTACCTTGCAGGATATAAAAGTTTTGTTCCTTGTTTCCATCCTAGATCAGCAAGCCCCACAAATGCATTTGCAAGCTCAATGAAGAAATTTATATATATATACATATATA
>NW_010333357.1:0-3398 GCF_000700745.2 Antrostomus carolinensis | reverse complement strand
TCCCTCCGTGCTCCCTCAGCCGCTGGCCACCCCTCTCGCCCCCCGCCCGCCGCCGTCCCACGCGAGGAGCTCCGGGGAGAAACTGCTTCAGTCAATTAAAGCCAAGCAGCGGCCAGGCCCTGGCGCTGTGCCGAGCCCCGGCGGTCCCTGAAGGCTGGCCCCGAAATCGGCTGTAAATACCCCAACCCCGCCCCTCACAGACCAGTAACAACATCTATGGTTTTTGCATAGCTTTTCTTTATTACGTAATTCTTCCTCCCCCCTCCAGAGCATGACTTCTGGGGACAAAAGCTTCTCCATACCTACGGACTAATGGAATTGTCCGACCTGTGTTGGTCATGCAATTAAATCATCTTCCAAAAGGTAAGACTGGAAATTAAACCAGCACTGATGAATTGCAGGTATCCTTTACATACGTAACTTTACATATTCTCTCAAGATAAAAACCATAATCCTATTCTTCTGACGTGTGAGACAAGGCGATGAATCAAACAGAAATATTCTCCATGTCATCAGCAGCCTTTATTTCCACGTAGCTTCTTCACCAGGCTTCAGCTCTCTGCGTGAAGAGAAAAAAAAGCAGCAAGAAACTAAAATTAGGATAATTTTTGTAGAATAATTACTAATAAATGTATTTAATTATTCTAGAATACCTTAGTTGTGAGAGCTAAGTATAAATTTTCCCTTCCTTACAATCCCTGTCAGTTAAAGATCTTTCAATACTGATAAGCTTCCTCTTTCCACAGCATCAACGTTCCACAGCATTGAGTTCTCCGAACTCCCACCCATTTAAATGGAAATACAAACCAGCTGACCCACCTCTAAGCAGTTAACAGACTTTTACATGATGGGATTCTACGTTTTTTTAAAAAATACAAAAGTTAATTACTGTAGTGGGAAGAGAACTAGGTGTGCAAGCAGAGGGGATTTTTGCAATATGCTGAAACACCAGCCCAACTTTGCCAGCAACTGCCGTAAGAAAAGAGATAATGCAACGGGGGGGGGGATTACGTCATAAACTTACTTTCTTACTCAGAACTAATTCAGGTGAGACCAGATTAAAAAGTAAATCCACCTGCAGACTGATAATAACATTGCTACTATTACTCCATGCTATGCAGCACATTTTTTCCCCTGTTGTTTCATTAGCCATATGGCCTAACACAGAACCAGAACTGGTGTGGGTGAGGCAATGCGCTACTTCACCCGAATTCTCCCTGAGAATCAGCCACTACACCCAAACTGATTAGTGTATCACCACTGAAGACACAGCGGTTGCCAACATAAACATTTGAAGATGTTCTGTCAATTATTCAAAATTTAGTTATTACTTTTAAAATGACACTAGTTTAGAAAAGTATTTAGTTTAAAAATGCTGCAATAATTTTAAATTTAAGACCAAAGCTTGCTATAAACCACTAAAAGTCGAAAATTAAAATCCAAGCACTGAAATTTTGGAGAGAGACAAAATAATGGTTTCTATGTTTCATGACTAAGAACTTGACAGCAGTTAATGATTAATAAGCTTTGGAGAGTCAAAGCCTTTTCTACTAACATATCTTATTTTTCCCAATTATTTGATTTCAAATCAATAATTAGTTAATTAAAATCTAATTAGGAGCCAAAAAAATATATTTTCCATTTTCAATTCACAAACAACAATAAAATGCAAGACACTGCATACTCCCAGCTGTAGAATATTCAAGGACAAGGAGAGTAAGAACATTCATACCTACAGAAAACGGTACATAGCTCTGCTCCCGCCATTAACATAGGTTTAACATTCTTTTGTTATTCACCTGTTTTCCCCTCGTCTAACTTATAAACCTCCTGAAAAACCAAATTAGAGGTTTTCCTTGAAAGTACATTTTCTAGTAAAGTTTGAAGTAATATTTTTTACTTCAGTCCTTCAAGATTCCATTTTATTAGCGCCATTGTAAATGTACTTAAAAAAAAACCAAACCCAACCAAAACCATAAAACAGTGCCAGGCACCAACTATTCCTATACAGCGAAGACTGAGTCAATGCAACAGTGTGAATTATGTCACAAGCTTACTTTCTTACTCAGCTAACTACTCTGTGAAGGACAGAGCACAATGCAGATAAATGGTTAAGTTTCATTTGTTTTTGAAGACTTTTTCCTAGCAACATTAATGTCTTATTTATTTGCATATTACATGTTTTTGAACTCGCATAGTGTGCCTTTCTAGTAAGTTTATTTAGATACAAATCAGTGTCTTAACATTCACTGTTGTCTGCATTTATCTTGCTTCTACAGATAAAATTTATTGACATCAACACTTTTGATACTGCAAGTAATGATTTTAAATCAAATATTTTGACTAAAACATCAAACTGATAGCATTGCACATCCTTTCTTCCATGACTAAGATGGCTCCTAAAGCTCAAATTTTGAGGAGGCATTAGTGACCTAAAGCTTTCACGAATGCTTGCTGAGATTTTTAGGGCTGTCTTCCCTTTAATATTTTGACAGCATCGCTGATTTTTTTTTCATGCTTAAGACTCTCAGAACAGAGAAGCGCTTCGCAAAATAACTTAAAATATATATATATATTTAAGAAGCATCATAAAACAGACCTTCTATATAACAAGCTCTTGTTTCTGAAGGCTGTCAGTTTTTCATCATTCTTTCTGTCCAAATAGCATCCAATCACAAATCCTAAGGGAACAAGGATGTGAACCCAGTGATCACGCACAGCTTGGGCAAAATTCACCATGACTGCTAGAAAGAGAAGCATAACAGATTAAGAGTTATTTACAAATCTGTACATGGAAACTGTAGCATACCTGGCACCTTTAATCTCACTTACTAGGATCCTAATGCAGCATAATAAACATGAGGGCCATCAAACACTTCCTACGAGACACATGCTGTTGTTAAATCCATACACAGGCTTCCTGGAAGGAATCCTAACTAACTCTTGGCCCTGGGAAGTAGGATTTTGTTGTAAACTGAGAGAGAAATAGAACATCTATTTTAAGATACCCCTGGTGAAATAGCTCCATTCAAGTGTTCCAGAGTCATTAACCCATTAAAGGAACTCTAATGATACAGAAGCTTGCTGTTCTGTAAAACACTACAAATGCATTTCTAAGCTAACTGCTGCGGATGGACGCTTTGTTATCTGTAACAAGACTGAAAGCGCAGCGGTACATTCGGTGGGGAACTGACAGACAAGGAAGAAAGGACGTTTCTAAAATCCGGGAAGCTTTTTGCAGCCGTACCAACCAAAGCCTCACAGATCAGGGTCTTCCTAGAAGGTATAATAGACACCAAGGGAGTGACAGAGCTGCGAGCCCAAAGCGCCACACCGATCCCCGCGGACAGACACCCCCGGCGCCGCTCCTGCTCCCAGCCCCGAGGCGGGGGGCGGGG
>NW_010333356.1:0-2928 GCF_000700745.2 Antrostomus carolinensis | reverse complement strand
AAATAATATATTTATTTTTAATATATATTAAAAGTGTTGTGTCCCTGCAGGACCACAGTAGGGATGGGCTGTAAAACAGCAGACACATCAGGGTGGAAAAGCACTGATGGGGAGGATGTGGATAAGCTTCATAGCTTCTGAAATTGAATTTCAATGAAAGTATTGTCCTAAGAACACGTGGAAAATGCAGAGTGACCAAAAAGTGAAGTGACCTTGCTTTGCTGGAGTGCAACACTTGGCTATTCACCCTCCAAAGCCATAAAACACAGAGACAAAGGCAGTTGTGAACCACAGACATGCATGACCACATCTCTTCCCAGAAAATGAGCTATCAGCTAACTGGACAGCCCCAAAAAAACCCCAAAACGCTGCCCAAGAGACAGAGTTAAGGGAAAAAGATAAGCTTTTAAGTTTATCTTCCATTGTGTTGGCTTTTAGTGACTCATTCGTGGTCCTGGCAATAAATAAAACGCAGTCCCATGAGCTCAGCCTCACCTGTGTACTCGGGATAGCAGATCGTTAACGGGCTTTTCTTAATCTTCTCCTCAAACAGGTCTTTCTTGTTCAAGAAGAGAATGATGGATGTGTCTGTAAACCATTTGTTGTTACAAATGCTGTCAAACAGTTTCATACTCTCATGCATCCGGTTCTGGAAAAGAAAAATAAAATAAAGGAGGAGGGTGATGCATCATTCCAGAGGTATTAGGGGAGGGGGGGGTGGGGGGGACAGAGGCTTTACTACAAAAGCTGGAATAAAGAGCCACTTTAGTGACACATCATCATTGTCACTTCATCAGGAAGAGCCCTGGCACAACCCAGGTCACCTCCTCATCGTCATCCTCACCCCAGGTCACCTCCTGATCCCGTAACTCCCCTCTGACATTTGTTCCTCCACAGAGTTACACCGAGGGGAACAGGCTGCAGGGACAGCAGCACCACTGTAACCAGAGCCTGGAGAAAAGTCCCTGTTACACGTTCTGCTTATCAGTTTCTGGGGCTGAGGGGAGACCTTCTGGCTCTGTCCAAGTCCCTTGGAGGAGGGTGGAGAGAGGTGGGGGTGGGTCTGTTCAACCAAGGACCAAGGGACAGGACAAGAGGAAATGGGCTCCAGTTGTGCTCAGGGCAGTTGAGATGGGATGTGAGGAAGAATTTCTTTGCTGCAAGGGTTCTGAGGCATTGGAAGGGGTTGCCCAGGGCAGTGGTGGAGTCCCCATCCCTGGAGGGATTGAAGAGTCGTGTAGACACAGTGCTGAGGGATATGGGTTAGTCGGGGACTGGTCAGTGTTGGGTTCATGGTTGGACTCCATGATCTTAAAGGGCTTTTCCAATATCACAGGCTCTGCAAGGAAATGTTCATCTTCACAGCCCTGGAACAACAGTAACAGGAGGAGGAAGCCAGAGACACGTGCACCCCCACGCAGGGTAAGTCTGCAGTTGCTTCCACCTCCCTTCAACAATGCCAAGCAGCCAGGCACTGCTGAGTCCTCCATAACTTACCATCTCCTCATCCTCAGCCAAGACAAGGTCATAATCGCTGAGAGCCACACAGAAAATAATTGCTGTCACTCCTTCAAAGCAGTGGATCCACTTCTTCCGCTCCGACCGTTGCCCACCAACATCAAACATCCTGTGAGAGGCAGAAGAATCATCTCAGAAGTTATGGAGACCTCCCTCCCTGGCCACCACAGAGTTCACAGGGGACAGAGGAAGCTCAGCTAAGGACTTTCAAACAAGCAGGGTTGAGAGGAAAACAGGTCCATCAGCAAGGCCAACACTTCTGCCCCATCCCCTTTCTCAGCAGAGTGGATTTTAAAACCAGAAATTCTTTTCTTTCGAGCAATTTCACAGCAGGAAGAACGAGGAGACATTACCTACATGGCTATCCAGAGCTCTGCTGATTCACCAGGGCAGGCTCATTTTGTTCTCTGTCTCCTATTTCCTTAGCAACAATCCATTTGCTTGACTGGACTCCAAAACACCTACTCATAAGTCAAGCTCTTCCAGTTCATTGACACCACAAGGATTATCTGGAACATCCTACCTGCAGGTTACTACTGGGACCCGTGGAAAAAAAAATTCATGGGGTTAAGAGTTTTTCATGTATTAAAAATTAAAATAATCCAAGTTTAAAGGCTGCAGATTGGCTGACAGAATTTCTATCAGAAAAAGATGCAAGTGCCCTGGACAGTTACAACACCCTCCTCACCCAAAGATTTTTATGAGGTAGCCCAGGATGTTCTGATCAATTGGGACTTAATTAAATCATGCCAGATACAAGTCAATATCCAAGAGCAATGAAAATCAGAACCATCGATTTGTTATCAGAGCAAAGAGGCAGGGAAAAGAGAAACTGCCCAGGGTAGGCCAAAAGCAATGTAATTTCATGAACAAAGCAGCCAGAAGGACCGTTCAGTGAACTCCACAATCTTCTCTTTAAGGTAAATAGTCCCTGGGGACCACGGTGGGCGAGATTAAAAATCTCTGTGAGGATACAGGTTATTTACTCAGCTTGTATCATTTGCCATGACTCTCTGCTGTTAGAGCAGAGGAATCTGGAAAGGAATAACATCCCTGAGAGCTCAGCTCGGCCAAGCTAATCCAAATTCGAGTCACAGTTACACTAAGGCTGCCTCAGCCCCTTATTAATGTCTGAGATTTAACATCAAGGCGGAAAGACGGCAGCTTCGGGGTTTAAGATGTATTAATGCTTTCCTTTGTGGAGCAAATCCCTCGGAGAAGAGAAGAGAGAGACACCTCCTCGTGTCTCAGGCTCCTCACATGATCAATGACTCCAGGCAGGTTCTGGGAAGAGCAAGAAGAGCAATTCCTCCTCTTTGCATGTGCTCAGCCGTTTGGGTTTGAAAGCAGGGTTATAATGATTAAACACAACATGCCTGCTACCTCCAGCTCCCTCCCCTACCTCCAGCT
>NW_010333355.1:0-579 GCF_000700745.2 Antrostomus carolinensis | reverse complement strand
TCCCTCTGCATCCAGTAAAGGATGTAGATTCACCTTGGCTATTCTCTTGTTGTTAATATATTTTTAGAAACATTTTTTGTTATCTTTCACAGAGTTGGCCAATTTAAGTTCTAGTTGGGCTTACCTCCATGCTCAAACTGTTTAATCTTTCAAATGTGCTGAGAGGCCACATGTCCTGATGAAAACCATGTGACTTTGAAGATGCCCAGCTTTTCAAAAAAATCAGCAAAATTGTCTTTTAGCAAGATTTTCAACCAGCACTCAAACATGTACTTTCACCAAAAGCTAAAGTCTAATTTTAGTCAAAGATGTTGGCATATATCTAGATCCAACAGATTTCTGAGAATGGTTATGTATAGTTTTCATAGTTGATTGTCTGCTTAATCCCAAAGAATATCAAAAGCTGCAGATGCAAGCTGTTACATTGCTGTTTCCTCTTTCTGCACTTCTACTTTTTTTTTCCTTTTTTGTATAGATTTTTTTTTAATTTTTTTTGTCTTCTTACTTCTAACGCAGTATATGCTTTTACTATAGATAAGATCAGATCATAGAATCATAGAATATCTCAAGTTTGAAGGG
>NW_010333354.1:0-2139 GCF_000700745.2 Antrostomus carolinensis | reverse complement strand
TGTCCGGTTCGTCGCCGCTTTGCGACTGTTTCCGTTTGCGTCCTCCCCCCTCGCCGTCCGATCGCCCGCCCGAGCGGTTACGGAAACCTCTTCTCTTGGGCTAAAAAAGAGGAAGAAATCCGTTGGCATCCATTCATTTGAGGTACTAATAAAAAAAAAAAGCTTAAAAATCAAAATATTCCATTTATTTGTTACATCTCCCAAAAAACTGAGACTCTTGTGATCCTGCCAATGGGCTTTTGGCTGTAAAAGGATTTTCTGGGTGAACTGCTGCCCCCAAAGAGCAGGTTTGGGACGGGATAAGCATTCAGAAGCTCTATTTTCTGCAGAAATGGGTGTGTATATAAGATTGGTGACACTTTGCTCTCTCCAGATTTAAATCATTTCAATCAAGACGAGTTCTTCTCCAGTACGTCCACAAAGAGGTGGAGGGGAAACAAAAAACAACCTTCAAAAGGAGAAGAAACCAAGGGCGCTGACTTACCGTCAGCGTGTTCACGTGCCAGGGCGCCGTCCCCATCCTGTCTCTGTTCCGTTGCCTCCCCATTCCGTAGGGCGCGTTCCCGTACCGTCCCATCCCCATTCCTGACATCCCCATCATGCCATAGTCATAGTCTCCGTAGTCACCATAATCTCCGTAATCTCCGTAGTCGCCGTAATCACCGTAATCCCCGTAATCTCCGTAGTCGCCGTAATCAGGCACGAGGGCTTGGGAAAAGAGGGAAGGGAGCCTGTTGGATCCGGCGCCGCCCATCCCACGGCCACCCATGTAGTTCAACTCATTCCAACGTGCCGAGAGACGCTCGGAGCTGGAGGACGGCATGAAGTGATCGGTGCGGTTGAAAGCGTTCACGCGCCCTCGATTTTGAACGCGGTTTTGACCGCGTCCCCGGATGAGGCCGTAGTTGTTGTTCCCTCGGTTCCGAGATTGATCCCTCCGGTTATCGAACTGGCTGCCGAAGGAATCGCTCCGATCGGTTCCCACTTCGCCGTAGTCGTAACCGGATCGGTACATGTCGCGGTCGTTCATCGATGACCTCGAGTCGTAGGAATCGAAAGACTCGAATCTGAAAGAGCTGAGAGGGGGAGGAGACAACGGTCAGCAGCTGAAACAACATTTCCACGTGTTGCACCGGCGTCCGCGCCTGTTTTCATCACAGTCCAAGTGGGTTTGGCCAAAAAAACAGAATAAAAATGGGTTTTAAACTTTGGGTTGGTCATCACTTTGTGTGTCCCACTCCCCCTCCTCCCAGATCTCAGGGAAAATAAAGAAAGAGCCAAGAACTGTGTTTTAGTGCAGAAATATCTGAACAGAAACCCTTCAGAAATGTAAAAAATAAATAAAGATCCAAGAATTGTGTTTTAGTGCAGAAATATCTGAACAGAAACCCTTCAGAAATGTAAAAAATAAATAAAGATCCAAGAATTGTGTTTTAGTGCAGAAATATCTGAACAGAAACCCTTCAGAAATGTAAAAAATAAATAAAGATCCAAGAATTGTGTTTTAGTGCAGAAATATCTGAACAGAAACCCTTCAGAAATGTAAAAAATAAATAAAGATCCAAGAATTGTGTTTTAGTGCAGAAATATCTGAACAGAAACCCTTCAGAAATGTAAAAAATAAATAAAGATCCAAGAATTGTGTTTTAGTGCAGAAATATCTGAACAGAAACCCTTCAGAAATGCCAAATTTACTAACTTTCTAGCACTAAACTACCCTGAATTATGTTTTGCCAGCAGAAAAGCAGATCCCAAAAGACTCCCCAGGTGAAAGCTGCTTCTCACTGTCTCTTCGCTGCGTCCCTGGGTGTGAATTGATGCGGATTAATTCTCAGCATCGCATCTGACCGCAGCAAAGAGCATCAAATGGCAAAAAAAAGGCAAAACACACACAGTGATATGAAATAAAGTCTCCAGATCGGCGTCACTGAACCCAGCAGGAGCTAAAAATAACTGTAATTATTGGGCAGCTGGGAGGAAAAAGGGATGGAGAAGGAAAAAAATACTTTAAGAAACATAAAAGCTATAAATAAAAAAGCTGAAAAATCTAGAATTGAATTGATGTGGGAAGTTGCTTTTAATGGTTGATGTGTAAATCAAGTTTGATATCTTTTAAGTATATATATACATATTTCATAT
>NW_010333353.1:0-4015 GCF_000700745.2 Antrostomus carolinensis | reverse complement strand
GAGAAACTGGCTACAAAAGTCCATTAAAATCTGTCTCATAGGCTCTGCTACATGTCCCATTGCATATGGGCTCCTGCAAATATTTATTAGCACAGATCACCTCCTGATAATGTTTCCCCAAGGCCAGTAACAGCATCTTCAGAGAACAACTGGAAGATGTGAGTCCTGGCATCTGTTCCACCCTCATTGAACTGAGAACTATAAACAACTCCAAGGTTGGGTAATTTATCATTCAAGAAGTTACATAAAGAGGCAGGACTTGAAGTAAAATCAGGATATATGATGGGATGAAAATTGATTGTAAAGGTATAGCAAAATATCTTCTAATGTATCAGCTTCCCTAATGTCTTGTACATTCAGTCCACTGTAGCAGAGGCTATTCAATTTAATTTAAACCTGCTTGTTTACAATCGTTTGTGTACTTCTGAGATTAGTATAAATTAAGGCTGACATTATTATAGTTACGCTACTAGAGTAAATTCAGAGAAACTATCCAATTTTAATAGCAATCTCAAATATGTTACTGGGATAAGAAGGAAGAAAAAAAATCTTCTGAAACTCAGTTGTTTAGGATGGAGCAGATAGACTTCTGGGGTGGAAGTTCATAATCAATGATTTTACCTTAAGGTCCACAAACAGGGACCAGAGGCAGGCCTTTTAGTTTCTACAAGCCTCTGTTCCACCCAGCATTTGTTTACCCTATCGTAAAGCAGGTAGTTCCTAAAACTGGGATTAGATGAAATGGTGAGTATGAAGATACTTTAGGACTAAGAGAAGCTGATCCCAACTAGAATAATGAGAATTGCCAACCAAATAAGAGGAAAATGCAGCTGTGAGCCGGTGGAAGGGGTGATGCGCAGGCACACATTTGTGCCTTTAGGATGCAACAAAGGATTCAAAGGAGCCAAACATCTTGAGGAAAGAAAACAAAAGAATTGGCCTCACATGAACTTTAATTTTGTCTAGAGATTCCACTTTGATCAAAGAACTACAGTGAAAGTTTATTTGGAAACAGCATTTTCCTGCACAGTTCAGCTTTAGAAAGTGGGAAACCTTCCCCCTCCCTGTGAAAAGCTAGTTTTGACAAATTCCAGGCCTGTTCTACAGTAAGTTCAGTCTAAAGGCATTTTTTGAAGACAGATCAAGAAGGAGGCTAGTACACATGGAGGTGTAGACCTGCTCACGGGTCTGAGCTAGGAAACTGTGAAGCACAAAGTGTGCTTTAGAGATGCTGAGTTATGAACTTCTGGGATACTTCTACTGAGTTTGGTCCTTTTCCTAGGGACAAAAGAAGCTCCTGGATGTTGCTGACAGAAGCTACTGCAAACACTGAAGATGCAGAGAAGAAGACAGGGAAGAACTGATTCTTGTGTGTCTCTCTGTCAGTCATTCCAGTGCAACAGAGCAGATGGGAGGACACACACATGCCTGTGAGTTGCATCCCATCTTGTGAAGAAATTTTACATTTTAGAAAAGGAAGAGGCATACCAGCTCTGAGTATAAACCACACTTAGAGTGCTCTGAATAAAGTTGAGGATGTAATAATTTGGTTTATAGAGATGAGACATGATAGATTTACTAACTTCTCCCTGCAGTTTATTATCTATTGACATGGTTTTCCTTGCAAATTCCAGTTTGCAAAGACTTGCTGTTTTCAGCACTGGCAAAGTGAAGTGGAGAATGATGCCAGTTAGCTCAGCTAGTTGTTCTTCACATTGCTCTTCAGCTGGTGCTCTCAGTTTATTCTGAATAGACTCAAAAAGTAATTGGAAATCTGAAATCTTTTGTCCAAAGCTGGTATTGCAATTGCTTGAAGTAGGGTGATGAAAATCTGCCTTTATCCTTTGAAATAGGAGCACAGATCAGGAAGGGATCTGCAGAATTGCAGACAGCAGTTGTGACATGGAATTGCTCATATACCCTTAGTAAGCTTCATATTAGGAGGCAGGGGGGGAGGGAGGGAAAATATCAGCTTCTTTCCCACACTCCTTTAACTGAAAGAAATTCTCTCTGCTGGGCAGAGACCTTCTTCCAAATTCCACCCCAAGTATATTTATGGCCAGCCTACACTCATTTGTTCTTGCGCCAACATTGTCCTGTTTAAATAGCTCTTCTTCCTCCCTGGTGCTTATCCCTCTGATGTATTTATTACCCTCATGATATAGTTAAATGAGGATGACTGGTATTCAGGAAACTTTTACATCTTTCCCATCGGTTACTTTCTTATTGACAGAAACTGTAAGCACTTGTCCAAAGGCACTCAAAAAAGAATTAAAAAAAAACCAAAACAAAACAATGCGACACTCGTGGCAGCTGGTGGCTCACCCCAAGTCATCAGCTTGGCAACAACTGGCTATTTAGGATCAACTCACAGTTTACAAACAGAGTTATTAAACACCTTCTAATAGTGTTCTGTTCACTCAGTGTTAACTTCTCTGCAAATGGATCCAGGAGGAGGAGGATGACTTTTGATCATAAACCTGCCATTCAGTTAGTGAAACACGAATGGCTGTTAGAACTCAGGGCAATAAGACGTCAGTTCTTCCTTAACAACTGTGCCATCCTAGAAAGCAGTCCATGGAGATGTATGCAATAAATGCACATCTTCATCCAAACATCACTAAAAGTCAATCTTACACATTCATATCAGCAACCACTACTGGAGACAGGACCTGATGGATCAGCATCACAGTCCACAACAGCCCTTCCTCACCTGCTGTCAGTATTCCGTGCTCACAATAGCAGGGCTCCAGCACACACCTGTAATGGCATTTCAGAAGAGCAGAAGTGATGTGGCATGCTTGCAAAAATTAGGGTACAAACATTTAAAAAGGCAATAAAAAGCCATATCACACAGAGCTGAATATTGATTCTGCCCACCTCAAGATCAGAGGATGTTCGTTCCTGAATGTTTTTGCTCAAGCTGAATTTGGAAAGGAATTAGCTTGGCACGTTTGCACTTGGTGTCTTTCTTTTGCAGTGATCCTATTGTTCTGAAATATAATGGGGCAGAGTTTTCTATAGTCCCACTGGGACTGTATCAAAATTGACATCAGCAATGAAAAGCGTGCTGTGTAATGCTGCTGCCTGCTCTTAACACCACGATTTCAGCCAAGAAACAGTAAGCTATTCACATTTACTCCCAGTGAACTGGAAGGCCTTTTATTCAGGCTCCACATTAAATTTCATCTGCCCAAAATGGTCTCATTCTTATTCAGGTCAGTGCTTTTGACTTTTTAGGCTTGTACAGTTCCCGGGGCAGCTCAGGCTTGCAGCAGCTCTGAGGAGCTCTGTTTTCTGTGGTGTTGTTACTTGATAGCATGTTGATTTAAGACACTGTTTTTCTTCAGACTCCTTCAATCAATATGCAGTATGGGAGCATGGAAAACAAGCTAGTCAAAGACATTGTATTTTTCCTCCAATTCTGAATTCTTATCCACATCCTCACCTTTAACATTTTCTACTTAGGTGTGTACTTGAAGCTAGAGCTGATTTAAAAGTAGTTCCTATCTTTGGCCTTACACCAATAATACTTACGTACGGTTGAGGTAAGCATTGCAGGAAGTCAAAGACTGATAGACATACTTCAGTACCACATGCTGTCAAGTACAAACCTTCTAATAATGTCCTATTGTGCAGATTACATTTCCTTAGAAAAGCCACTGAAGAATTTTTTCCTGTCATTTACACTGGCAAGATCACTGTGCTGAACTCAGACAGTGAATTCATGTTACATCTCTCCTGTGGGAGAGATGGCATCCAGGGCTGTCCTGGTGAGAAAAGGCGGACAAATCTGTGAAGGCTGCAGTTGCTGTGAGTCTACAGGCACTTGGGGGGGGTTGGGGGGGAAGAAAGTCCATGAGAATCATTATAAAAACTGAAAAATTAGAGTTCTTGAGAACTTAGTAAACTTTCAGACATGACCCAATGCGTATGTTTTAGGAGGGTCCCACTACATTGTGATCCTCTAGGATGTCTAGCATCCAGAAGTCTAGTCCAGAGCATACCCTGGGAA
>NW_010333352.1:0-978 GCF_000700745.2 Antrostomus carolinensis | reverse complement strand
GTCTCCTTGATCTGGGGGCCTGTAGCAGACCTCCACTGTAATATCTCCTTTTCCTTCTGTCCCTTTAATTTTAACCCAGAGGCTCTCAGTTGGCTCCTCATCCATCTCCAGGTGGAGCTCCATGCACTCCAGCTGGTTGTTGACATAGAGGGCAACACCCCCTCCTCGTCTCCCCTGCCTGTCCTTCCTGAAGAGCTTATATCCTTCCAATCCAATACTCCAGTCATGGGTGTCATCCCACCATGTCTCCGTGATGCCAATCAGGTCGTACCCCTGCAGGCACGCACACATTTCCAACTCCTCTTGTTTATTTCCCATGCTACGTGCATTGGCATAGAGACACTTGAGTTGGGCCTTGCTGGCCCCATTGCAGTGCTCTTCAGGCATGTACCTCTCTGAGTTATTACTATCAGGCCCAGTTATATCCCCTCCCCCCTTCCAATCTAGTTTAAAGCCCTGTCAATAAGCCCTGCTAATTCAGATTGCTGGAAAAAGTCTTGCTTGGCTTGTGCAGCCAGGCCAGGAGCTTCACCCAGGGGCTCTCCTCACTCAGAGTGGAGAGTTGAAGTAGCTGTGTACAGTCCCACATGGCCCCTGCCCCACACTGGCTGGAGGATGCTGGCCAGGGCCCGCAGGATGGTGATGTCTTGGCCAGGGAAGGAGTGAAGGAAAGTCCCAAGTCTGTGGGGTGCCTTAGGACCTGCACTCTATGGTTCCCCCAGCACTGTCTTCTGCTGTGGATTCTACACACTGCCAGGGCTGGAGGGAGCCTGGGCTTCCAGGTTGCTTCATCCCCTCCAGTCTCCCCTGAGCAGGAACTCTCGTGCAGCACCAAGCTTGCTGAATGGGTTCCTTGTGCCACCAGCCTTGGGCAAACATTGCTTATCAGCGATGCTGCAGGGGAAAAACCATCACTCCGCCTACCAGGGGAGCTCCCGTCCCCTCTGTTAGCTCCGAAAGACTGCCTGGGGACAAGGG
>NW_010333351.1:0-1269 GCF_000700745.2 Antrostomus carolinensis | reverse complement strand
GGGGCGGGGGGAGGGAAGATATTCCCTTTGGCAAACTCAGTTCCCCTTAAATCCTCTGGACAACTACAGGAATGTCTAATATAGACAGTCATACACATGACAGGTACCATCACCAGAAGTGCTTTGAGACAAGTCTGTTTGTCTGGGATTGCCTGCAGAAAAATCACAGCACTGTGCTAACTTGGTGGGTGGGATCTCAAGTTCCCTAAGCCCACAGTAGTGCAGTCCACTTCTGAACGTGCCCCTGAACAGGGACACTTAAAGAATGGCCGTGCAGGGAATTTATATAATATAGTTGATGTGTCATCAATTCACACCCGTCCTGTCAATGCAGTGACCTCACTGCACAGGGGAAAGGCTGCACTCCACAGCCTTAAAATAATCAGTTTATATTTAATCAGAATCTCTTGGACTTGGAAAAAGTCACCAAATTTACTTCTATGCAGAGGTTAGCACACAGGGTCAAAATCTCAGCATATCTATGTCATGTCATGAAAACCTGAGGGAATAGTTGACACTCCACCTGTCTGGCAGGACAAATTCAGATTCTTTTTTACTTCCAAAAGCAGAGGTACATCCCTCACACTCCTGCCACAAAGACAGTGATCCAGAAAGCCACCATGCGGGACATTAGCATCCTGGCTTGTCTTCCTGTCATAACTTCCCCACAAAAATGAATCCTCCGCTCTGCTCACACCATCCAGTTCCTGACTCCAGAGTTAAGAACCACCTTTGGAAAAACAAGGTCTTCTGCCAATGAAGTAAAGCTCAAAATATTGTTGTAGCATTATTTTTTATCATTGTCTTAATATAAAAGATCAGTCATAATATTAAACTTTAAAAAGAGTTATTTTGAAAACATTTTGAGAAATGTCCCTTCTAAAGAGTATTACTACAAAGAGTGTAATTTGTGTTTGTTCTGTATTTATGTTTGTTCTGCGTTTGTGTTTTTCTGTATTTATCAATGAAACTAATGTAAAAAACACCTGATTTCAGCTGGAACACTTTTCTGAAAAATAAAACTGTGTTAAAGGTGAAACATTTTCAGAAATTACTGATTTTAACTGGTTTTGAAACAAGCAATTGAAAATCATACAATTTGACTTATGTGAAAACATTTCAGTACAAAGTCTTTAAATACTAAAGCTACATCTACACACTAAATATATGCATATAAACTTAAAAACTATTTTGTGTCCTTCTAAAACAAAACAATTCTCTGATCTTGAGCAGCGTACAGGAAATGGACCTGGGAGTCCTGGTGGACAG
>NW_010333350.1:3074-3773 GCF_000700745.2 Antrostomus carolinensis | reverse complement strand
TGCCCTCAGGCAGATCAACACTCCCACCCAGGTTGATGTCATGTGTGAATTTACTGAGGGTGCCCTCAATCCCTTCATCCAGATCATTGATAAAGATGTTAAACAGGACTGGCCCCAACACTGAGCCCTGGGGAACACCACTGGTGACCTCCAGCTGGATTTATCTCCATTCCAACCACACTTTGGGCCCGGCCATCCAGCCAGTTTTTAACCCAGCAGAGAGTGTGCCTGTCCAGGTCACTGGCAGACAGTTTCTCCAGGAGGATGCTGTGGGAAACGGTGTCAAAGGCTTCACCAAAGTCCAGGTACACCACACCCACAGCCTTTCCCTCATCCACTAAGTGGGTGAGCTTGTCATAGAAGGAGATCAGGTCAGTCAGGCAGGACTTTCATAAACCCACATTGACTGGTCAGGGAAATCTCCCCAGCTGTGAATCAGCAGAAGTACAATAACATTAAAGCTCTCCTGCCAGGTATCAAACCAAGATTTCAACCTGCCTCAAAGGCCCACTTCAGAAACTGCTGCTGAATGTTTGGCAACATTGGCTGATTAGACTTTGTGTTCCTGATCAGATTTGGGAAGGATGAAGTGCAAGAAAGCAAAGAAAAAGCTCCTTTCAGTCAGGAACTGGAAATGGGACTCTACAAGGCAGGCAGATCAGCCACGTGCTAGAAAGGAAAGACCTTCCAATAAACCAG
>NW_010333350.1:2162-3056 GCF_000700745.2 Antrostomus carolinensis | reverse complement strand
ACTCTTTCCTGAGTTGCCACCAGCACCCTGCTCCCCCACCAGCACCCTGCTCCCCCACCAGCACCCTGCTCCCCCACCAGCCTTACCTGACTTCGAAAAACATCGTCTTCCACCAGAACTGCTTGGCTGTACTGAAAACTGTACTTAGATGTTGAGTTCAAGTAGGAGCTCTGCAACAGCGAAACCGCCGTCTGCAAAACGGAATTCGACTCTTCTGACTCTGGATGAAAACCTGGAGGAAAAAAAGCAAAAAAACCAGGTAAAAATATGAACTCTGGGCATCCCCAGATGAGTGTGGGGCCTCACAGAAGTGGGTGGCAGCTGAGTGTGACTCACCACACATGGGCCTCATTTATCAAGCCCAGATCTCCACAGAGCAGTTCAGCTCCCTGGCACTGGGAGCAGCAGCTCCCCTCCAGCCATACAACCCCCAAGTCTCTGTCTGCAAGTTAAATTGCCCTTTGGCAGGAGAAATACGAGCTCTCTGTTAGTGAAACCTCAAAGTTTTTCCTTTGCAACAGGAAAAAAGAAAAAAGAAATTGTTAGCAACTACTAGAAGCAAAGCCTGGTGGTAAATTAACTTTATGCTGAGGAGCTCAGGTTTTCTCTTGTGTTAGAAGGTTACTTAGATTTGTTGTCGCTCTTTTAGAGCGTGTGAGATGATGGCTGCACCCAAAGAAAATGTCGGTTCATGCTCAGTTTCTTGGAGTTATCAGTTTTTCTATAAAGATCTTTTAAGTCTTGAGTGGCTGTGGTTTTCAATATCATGAAGCAGCCCAGAATATATTTGCAGCCCAGAAGGCCAACCGTACCCTGGGCTGCATCAAGAGAATCGTTTCCAGCAGGTCAAGGGAGGTGATTCTGCCCCTCTGCTCCGCTCTCCTGACACCACAC
>NW_010333350.1:0-1788 GCF_000700745.2 Antrostomus carolinensis | reverse complement strand
CCCTGGAAGTGTTGAAGGCCAGGTTGGATGAGGCTTTGAGCAACCTGGTCTAGTGGAAGGTGTCCCTGCTGCTGGTAGGGGGGTTGGGACTGGATGATCTTTAAGGTCCCTTCCAACCCAAACCATTCCATGATTCTATGAGTGCAAACCCTCTTTCAAAGCCTCAACAGACAGAACTTTCTCAAAGCCCAAACTCTCTCCAGACATTTCTGAAAGAAAACATCCCAATAAAACACTTCCCAACAGCATCCCCTCAAGAAGAGGTCCCAAAAGCAGTTGACAAATTAAATACGGATGCAGAAACAAAGGAAAGCCCTGCAGTATTTGTGCTCTTGCAGCTGTTAAAATCCAAATATTAAATAAAGCAGCCACTTAGAAACACAGGAAATCCTGGGCTCAAGTCTCTCTGTTGCACATTTTCAAATCTTTTATTACTGGTGGTGATTCATGAGCTATGAGATTTCAAATCCCAAAGCTGAGTTTGTAACATAGAGACACTGAAAAGGTTTATTTCTTCAGACCCAAAATCTTTAGAAAATAAAGCAGTCAGCTATAAGAAAAGAAACGTAGAACCGTGGAACCCCACCTGAAGAGCAGGTTTTGCAAGCTGCTTGCTCTTTAAGAAAAAACCTCACTGAAATATTTGAGGACAAATAGATAAGTTCTTGTTTTAACCTCTAAAGCAGCAAGTTTCACGTTTCTTTGGTGATGAGCAAGAAAGCAGCTGCTGTCACCCTGTAACTTCCTTGGTGTTTTCACTCCTCATTTTAAAAGGTAAGTTTTTAATTGTTTTTTTTTTTCTTTTTCTTCCCTTAACTAAAAAGAAGAAAAGACAAAATAATTCCATATGTCACAAATCTTCTTATTCCTCTTAAATTACTCAAGTCCAAATAAAGAATCTAATAAAAGGAACAAGGAAAAATAACAGTTCTCGTTACATGTATTAAACTCATTCAGCTCTAAACCAGTTCAGCCAGTCCACACAACGGGGTTTAACGGGGGAAGGGAGACAGCGCTGCATCCTGCCAAGTAAAAGAAAATCCAGACGAGGCAAAAAGTTAGGGGAAAACAGTGTAAAAATGGCTCTAAAAATGGTTCTAAGAAAAGCACACAGAGGGCAGGTGGGGATGGAAATTGGGAGCTCAGAATGAAAAGTCTTTACAAGTATTTTTGCCTCTCTTAACTTTGCTCTTGGGGGTTTTGTGCCCTCGTACTCACGTTCTAAACTTCCCACTTCCAGGTGATGTGTCAGTAAAAAAGCAGGTGAACATAACTTGGCTCTCAAGTGCAGAAAAATAAAGACCTTTTGCTGCTCTCTCTCAGTATTGTTGTTTTATTGTTTTCAGATGTTAAGTTTGCTCACTTTTTTCCACGCTTGTCTTTCATTTTGCTTTGTCTGTGGCTCTTGCACCCCGTGGATCTCAAAAAAGAAGTCAGGGAGTTCAGATTCCTCCACGAAAATCAGCTCAGGGAATTGCATCCCAGCTCACAGCTCTGCTCAAAGGCTTGGACTGAACATAACATCCCTTTTTGCTTCTTGCTGGAGTAGCACAAGGTTTGTGTCTGGAGTCATCCTTCAAAAAGAGACAATATCTTCTCTACCAGCCTAAACAAGCCCACCTCCCTCGAAAGCTCCTCATGTCCCAAAAGCACAGGACTGCCCCTGGTGCTATTTAATTTCACAGCTACTGCTCCAAACAATCTCACTTTTCAGGGTGAGATATTCATAGAATCCCAGAATGGTTTGGGTTGGAAAGGACCTTAAAGCTCATCCAGTTCCAACCCCCC
>NW_010333349.1:0-5297 GCF_000700745.2 Antrostomus carolinensis | reverse complement strand
CCCCTCCAACTCTAACCATTCTATGATTCTAATTCTCTAAAGTGTTTAGGGTTAGTAGATAATGAGCAGTAGTTAGCAAAGGGGTTACACAATATACAGTGAAAGGGTAATGAAAAAGGCAATGTTTGATAAGCCTAAAAAAGTTCTCAAGATCCAAGTAATCTCCATTATAATCACTGAACTTATATAAAGGATGCCGTATCCCTTCCTTCTGTTCCAGACTGAAAAGATACTCAGCTTTCCTTTCCTACTTAGTTTCTTCTCTTTTGACCTGTGAACTCTAGTATACCTGCTGTAGGAGTCAAATTAACAAGAACAAGTTAGTGGTAGTGGGAGAGGAGAGTGTGTTGACTCTTGCAATTAAATATTTGGTTATCAGTCAGTTTATGAATATACATGTAGAGGTTTCCGTAATAAACAGTAGGCTTATATATAAACGTGGTATTTTCTGATCCGAATATTGTTGCTCTGCCTTGAACTGTCCAGCTCTCTCCCTTCTCTCTTTATCCAGTTATGAAAACTGAATGTCACTGAGAATTTGCTAATGCTGTTTTACAAATATTACTGCTTCTTTAATATAGGAAAATTGTATGGTAAAAACATTCTGTTTATTTTCACCTGTGTCACACATTCTGCGGATTTAGCAAAGCAAGCTTTCACTCAGGTTTTTCAGATGTTACAGATGTTTTCTGAAGGTCTAAAAATAATATAGATAAATGGGTCAAGAAATGACTAGAGAAAAGAATCACAGGTAGATTGTTGTTAGCAGCACATGCTGTGTGCATACAGAATAGTCTGTCACTGTGCTTGCATATATTTAACTACATGAAAAAAGTATTGGAATTCATACTGTCTTAGAAACCAGTGACTTGTTCTTCTGTGGCCACTTTAAAGAATTCCTCTCGGTGGGTCACTTGATGTGCTTTTCTGCAGTACTCTTGAGGAAGGAAATTATTGGTACTTATGTCTTTTAATGGTTCTAAATGTTCTTATAACAAATTTTAAACGACTGCATTTGTAAAGGTGACAGCTTCCATTGTAGTCAAGCAATTCCTCCTCTTTACATCTCTGCATTTAGCTTTGCTATCTTGTGGCTAAAAGTCAAAAGATATTTTACCTTGGATAAAACATGGAATGCAGTAGCTGTTTAAAAAAAAGTAATTAAAAATCCTGGCTTTAGCTAGTCCTTCTGCTTTACATCTATTGAGAACTATTTAAGAACTAGGAATCTGAAAACGTGGATTTTGTTCTGGGCTTTGCCACTCGTGGTGATGGGCAGTTGTTTTCATTTTATGCATTTGTGCACTGTGTTTAAAAAACAATGAGTAGCTGCTCGTTTTGCAGGCATGTTTTCAGCTTTTCAGTAGAGAGTTTCAGATGTCTTCAGATCTGGACATGACATAGGTAGTAGGAGTCTGAATAAACCACTGGAAGATTCTTCACCTGTGTACCTAACTTCCTATACTGCTCTGAATTCAAGAAGTTCTGTTTGGTACATCTCTTTTCTCATCGCTGTCTCTGCCTTCTTAAGTAACACTTCTGGCATGTTTATTAGGCATCTTCAGCCTGTGATGGAAAAGCTATTGATAACTTTCAGAGTTAAACTAAAAATAAAAATGATTTATTTGTTTGTATGTTAATAAACCTACTGGAGTTGACTTTGTTTGAGAAAATGACGTTGGCAGCTGGCAGCTCTAGTCTGCTTAAGAAAATAAACAAACAAAAGCTGGATGTTCAGGCTTCGTTGTGTGAACATGCCATGTTTAATTTTCTGTATGTAGTTCTAAACAGAATGGCCCATAATCTGCTAACATGAAACTAAGTCTTATTTATTGTTTCTTTCTCAATATTGTGTTTGGATGTATTTTGAAGAGACCTCTGAAAGATTTAAATTCTAGAGAAGAGCTACTGATACAGCTTTTTCTCCTTCCTTATCTCTAGTGGTAAAGTTCTAATTTGCTTGATGTTTTGTTATTACAAGTGAGTTTTGCTAAAACAAGTGATTTTAAAATTTCTTAGAAGTTTTATATGGAATTTACTTGTAAAACTTGATGCCTTAAAATTTTGTATTTTAACTTAGAGTTAGTTAAGATGTAAGTATCTTAGTGTTCTTAATTGGAGAAGAGAACAAAAGTAACTTTCTCATCCCTGTGTAGCAGAGGAGGGAATCCTAAAGTAGTTTTAGTAGCTAAAGTGGTTTAACCTTGAATCTCTTATTCGAGAGAGTTTCCTCCCAAAAATATTTATCTTAGTTTTTACCAGACTTGTGTCTTACCTTTCAATTTCTGCCAACAACCTTAATAGCAAATTTTTTCCTCTCCCCACAACACATGCATTTTGTTTACTTCACCGTTACTGATACCGTTGTGAGGGTGGCAGCCTTAAATAAGGTTAGCTTTTTTCTTGTATGTGCACAGCTATAATGGCTCCTGTTGTTACTGCTTTCTTAAGCTGTTACAAGTTGATTTTTTTTTTAAGTATGTATTTAATAGATTTTACCAATTAGAGCAGACATCTGTTTTAGAGATCAGTAGCAATCAAAATCACTTAAGAAGAAATTGTTGGCTCATGATGCATATGAAATATTACTGGAAGTTCAACTTTTTAGCTGTTGCTAAGAGATACATTTTCACTGACATGAGGGATGTGAAGACATGTCAGCATGCTACCAGTTGTTTTATAGGCAGTCAGCTCTGCCGCCTTGCAGATGGTTGGAAAACTCTTGGTAGTGGATAAATGTGTGCTGATTATCTCACTGAATTAAGGTAACCTTTTGTCATTCATTGAATTCTGCAGACCAGGCACTGAGCAGCTGCTCTACTGTTGAATTCTGGATTTAGTGAATACAAAGATTATGCTAAAGGGTATTTAGTCCTATTCCAGGTATTGTTCATCGGACCACTGTAAAAAATTTTTTATTTAATACTCCCTTCAGTGTGTTAGTGATCAGGGCAATCAAGTAAGACATTATGTTCAACATTTTGACTAAATTGTATTTTCCAACTTTATTGTCACCACATGCTCGTTGATATTTTAAAATTTTGGAAGTAGGTTAGAAAGAGAGATTGCAAAGAGCTGGGTGTTTTCCTCCCTCCTGCTTTTCTCCCTCTGCCTTTCTTAAGGTGGTGCAAAGGGAAATAACTCGTATGGTGGTGGGTTTTTTGGTTGGTTGGTTGGGGTTTTTTTTTTTTTGTTGTTCCTTAACTCCTGGGAAGTCTGATTTGATACTAGCTCATGTGGCAAATATAATTTAAAACTAGTTCATAGTTTATGGATGAGACTTGCTTCAAAAACAGTTTAAATAATCTGATGATTATAAAGTTCATAAATACATCTGTTGATCTATTTTGGATATACACTTGTGAGTGCACCTCGTCTATTGGGGGGTGTACTTAAAGGTTCACTCTCATGTTAAAACTTCATCGTAAACTGTTTTCCCCAACCTTTTGAAAACAAATTAGTAGGTAGAATTAGGTTTTCAATTAGGTTGCTTTTATTAAAGTCTATTTTCAAGATTTAAATAAAATACTTAGTTTCTAAAATGATTTTGGAAAGGAGTTGGAGAAGAAATTGGAGCATTCTGGATGGTTGGACAGTGTTTACAGACTTTCAAAAAATGGCTAAGGTTTTCAGATCAGTACAGTTTTGTCCAAGAAAATTCTATTTTGTAAGGATTGTGTTTTTTGAGAATAATTCTATAGCTTTGGAAATACAATGGATAAAATATAACTAGAATAAGGTATTGTTCTAGCAAACATATATATATTACTGTGCTGCATAGAAGGGGGTAGTATACTCTACTCTTCTGTAACATAGTAGTGAATTGAGAACTTGAGGAATCTTCCAGAGAGGTGCTTTCTCAAGGCATTATGGTCTTCTTGTCAAGATTTAGAAATAGATGAGAAGTAACTCTGTTTGGTATTAGAGTAGCTCTTTTCCAGGGCAAGAGGTAAAGAGAAGAGGGCCAAGAGATTAAGGGTTTATGCTTCAGGGTCATTGTGTGATGCACCTTATAGGAGAAGGTGTTTCCGAGATCCAGTTGAGGTTCATCTTCCCAGCCCTGCTTAAGTGTAACTTTGACTTTATTCTTGGAAGTGTGGGATGGTTTGTTTTGTTTGTTTTATTTTTTTCGTTTTATCAAGTATATAATGTTTAAATGGGTTCTTATATTTCTTCCCAACCCTCAACCCAAATCATATGGACCGATTCATCTGCTGCCAGTACATAGTTACTCATCTTCCCTGCAATTTAAAGAAGTATTTCTGTTGAAACTACATTGTTCAAAAACTAGAAATTCTATTTTGATGTCAAGATTATAATGAAAAAGCTGATTAAAAATCATTATTTTAAGTATAGAATTTACACATTTATTTTTAAGTTGATTTAATTTTATTTGTTACATAAAACAATAAGTGAGATGGGCATATGATATTCTGAAGAAAACTTTGCAGGAAGCCTGGAAGCTGAAATGTTTTCCCTGCTGTAAAAATACCATAGTCAAATAATACCATAGTCTTTGAAATTATGGAAAAAAGGAAGTGGCTTCATATTTGTTTGATTACCCTCAATGTATGTTTGCTCTAAGAATCAAATTGCTTTCAATTTCTGAATACAGTGTTAACACAGATTTGAAATGGCTTCTCAGTCTGAAGAAATCGTTTCTCTTGTACCTAGTGAAATTTTTTATAGATTTTTTTTTTTTCCTCCCCTTCTAGTTTACTGAAATGCTGACATCTAACTCCAGTACATTTCCAAGAATTCCTCTCCACTTCTGTTAAGTATCTAACAGGTTTCTTTTGTGACCTGGTTCATAGTTTGAAAGTTAATCATGTTCATAGGATGTAAAAATATGAGATAGTGTCATAGAGAAATAGCTTTAAAAAATTGTATATTTGGCATCTGTGTGATTGCCCCAGTGTTAAAACTATTATGTAATAGTGTATATGAAAATAGTCTTTCATCTCTTAGCAACCTTTCTTAGAGTATATTGGGTGACTGAGGTAAACTGATTATTAATACTTCCTTCAGGCTCACCAGACCAAAATACAATAGCTCATGCAATGGTATCTTTCAGTTGTGAGGGACTGTGGCCTCATCGGAAACCAGGATGAATATATGCAGGCTGCATGATAAATTCAGAAGTATCAGATTCTAGTATCAGAGTTCAAAATAACAGTTTATGGCACAGCCTTGGTTACAGCACTGTTGTTTTTGGTCACGCTACAATGCGGCCAAGAATCACAGAATCCCAGGACAGTGGCGGTTGGAAGGGACCTCAGGAGATCATCTAGTCCAAT
>NW_010333348.1:14210-19093 GCF_000700745.2 Antrostomus carolinensis | reverse complement strand
GAGGGTCACAAAATTGGTGAAGGGTTTAGAGTGGAAACCGCATAAGGAGAGGCTGGTCACTTGGTTTCTTCAGCCTGAAGAAGAGGAGACTGAGAGGAGATCTCATCACGGTCCAAAACTTCCTCACAAGGGGAAGAGAAGGGGCAGGTGCTGATCTCTTCTCTCTGGTGACCAATGACAGGACCAGAGGAAATGGCAGGAAGATGTGCCTGGGGAGGTTTAGGTTGGACATTAGGAAAAGGTTCTTCACCCAGAGGGTGGTGGAGACTGGAACAGGCTCCCCAGTGATGTGGTCATAGCACCAAGCCTGACAATATTCAAGAAGCATTTGGACAATGCCCTCAGACACACGGTCTGAATCTTGGGATTGTCCTGTGCAGGAACGGGAGTTGGACTTGATGATCCTTGTGGGTCCCTTCAAACTCACAACATTCTATGATTCTATGAAAGAGATGATTAGTCCTCTTTTGTGCTCCTATGAACATAATTCTTTTCACTGAACTTTTAATACAGACAGACAAAAACCTTAAAGAGCAGACTATAGGTGTTTAAGAAACAAGCACTCAAATGATGCAATATCCTACAGAGAGATATTTGGGCAGCACACTGTGTAACAGACAGAGCTTTCCTAAGGCAAAAATTCAGCAAAAGCCTAATTACATCTACACTGAGATTGGGTACCTGGTAGAAATTCGCCATGGGGACAAGGAAATTATATCCCTACCAGAGAGAAAGCAATTTGCTATAATCTGAAAATAACAACGAGAAAAGAGGGTCAGCTGGGTAAAATCAGTTCTCAGGGACAAAAAAGAAATGAGACATACAAGAAGAAACAATCAGAGTCTGATTAGACAGGGGAAGGAAGGAAAACTGATTTCAGTATGGCATAACTTGCAGATTCCTGCTTGTATACTCATCAGATGGTATATTGTCTTCGGTTTTAGCATGAGTAAGACTACTGCAAAACAATCATGATACTCTACAATCATCAGCGAAGGACTGCATTGACAGAGATTGATAAATCACTATTAAATGAATAAACTGAACCCTCCAGCAATAAAGAATCCGTAATTATAGACTACATACCAGAGAGCACATGTCACTGGCTGTCTTAAATCTGTGCTAGCATTTGAAGGAAGTGTGAAGCACCGTTTAAATTCCTATAGCAATTAATCAGTACATTCCACTTCCCCTTAGGGGAAACAGCTGTCCTTAATTCTCCATTTCCATATGCAGAGGGAATTAATATGGAGAGCCATATTCAAAAAGAGAATCTATGAGCTGAAGTGTTTGTGGGAATTAAGAGTAACTCTTTAAATCAAACTACTTACTTCCACATACCCAGAGGGAGAAGACAACAAAATATTGTTAAAAAAATACAGTTTCTGATACAATTATTTTTGTTTAAGGAGATAAAGAAATCTTCATGCTATACCTGAATTAGCAGTTGCCTAATTTATATTATTAGCAAACAAAATAATAAGGCTATCAAAATCTACTAAATATTTTATCTTGAAGTTTAGTTCAGTTACTAAATTTTCTCAGGACTATTATAATAGTCTAAATTTAAGTGAAAAAACACCTTTCTTAATATATGCATGGTTTCACATATTTTAATAAAAGGTTGTTAAACAGCAATACAATCCTACCCTCAATATGGGACATCTTCAAATTCGTCTTGGAGTATTGCTTCTTCTCCTGTAAAACTCCTTAACATCAGGCAAGGTCCAAACATTGCTGCTGTGTTCCACCATTCCACGGCAGATCTTACTGTTCAAACAGCTTAATTGATTCTAGTATAATGTGATTTTGATGAGATGCCATTCAACAGAAAACATGAGCAGTATGACAAAGAGAAAACAGAACTGCAGGAGAAGAGAAAAAGAATCAGTTTTTGTGCTACAGCCTGTCAGAGATTATCTCCTTGGGTCTTTTTGAGTTTCTTCAGACAGAGGTGGTTTACTCTTCTATAGCATGGGACTGTTTTCATGTCTCATACAAAATTTTGTTTATTCTTCCCAGATTTTCACCATGTTGAATGAAACCTTTTTTTTTTTTTTTTTTACTTTTCCCCCAGTCAAAATTAGGAGCAAAGAGATTCAACACAGACCTTTCCTGTGGTTGTTTCTGAAATGGCAGCTGGGCAGTGGTGGTGACAGTGTCCCTACTCTGCCCAAGCTGGACCAAAGGCTTGAACCTGGGTATCTCACATCTCAGAGTATTTTGTGTGTTAGCACCTAGCACTGTGGTGGCCTCATTGATGGTAAGGGCTGTCACAAATACTAAAAAGTTGTAAATCAGCATCCAGGGAGGAAGATGTGTCAGCACCTCCTACGTAAATATTACTTAAGATGGATTTCCACTCGTGGCCAGGGACTACCCTCATTCTTCAGAAAAGAACTCCATTGCAGAGGGAAAAACATTAAAAGAAATCACTTGTGTAGAAACCTTGCATTTTGGGCCCTGATAAAACTCCTTTGACATAGCAAACTTAAAAATACGACATTTAACAGATTTATGCTGTTTGAGTAACTTCATCTGAAACAATCAGGCTAATTTCAGTCATTCAGAGATTTGTTTTTTATCTGTGGCCACCTGCACAACTTGCTGTCTGTCAATAGGTGGTTGTGGCTTCATCTGGATCTTGGTGAATGACTCATTTCTGTTTGATGCATTCATTTTGCATCTTGTGTCTTCTGAAAACATGTATTTAATGGAAACTGTATATAACATTTTAGTTCTGTTCTGTTTGAGCCCAAAGTACAAGTGATATATTCCTGAAAATGAAAAAAAATTAAGACCACAGGAACAATGAATGCTGTCACCTGAAAATCAGAAATTTTGCACTGCCAGACGGGACTGTGCAGAATATAATCTGGAAGCCAATTTGAGGATCCTTACCTAAAACTATCCTTCTGTGATTAAGCGGGTGTAAGATTGCCTGAGAAAATGAGCTATGTTATTTCATGGCATGCTTGATAAACACATCTGTGTTCTGAGACTGTGGATCAGAAGCATCTTGTATTCTACTACAGCAGCATTCACTGAGTTGCACTCAGATCCCAAGGGTGTTCAGAGAAGAAAATGTGAACAGCAAAGCATGTACTGCCAGGGCACTCAACACAATTAGGAGGCAAGAGATATTACTGTACAAATACCTGGCTCTGTGGCCAGTGTCTCAAAACCGGACAGTGGCTTTTGGGTACCAAACTAGAACAGTCTTAAAAAGTTACTGATTTGCAGAACATGTAACAGTTTCCTTTGAAGACTGAGGCCTCTTTATGTGAACTTCAATCACAGACACTTAAAACACTAGCTATGCTGAAACACCAGACCCGAGGGGACTAACATGACAGCCTGTTTGGAACTCCTTGCCTTGCCATTTTACTGCCATGAAGTTCCAGTTCTCAGATGGATTTTCTCTTAAAAACTTTGAATGAAATACACCAGAAATGTATGTAAGCATTAATCTTTTTCTCATTAGCATTCCTCTTGACCCTCAAGATTTTACCTCTAGTGCCTTTTCAGCCTTTACGTTCTTTAAAACTGGAGTGACACGGAGAGATTTTAACACTCAAAGCGGTCCTCCAAGCTCAGATTAGTAGAAAAAGATGCGACAAGATAAAAATATGTACCCATTTACTGGGTTTTATTGTTTGGGAGACAGAAGAAATTCTGAAATTTGACCCACCCCAAGAGTTTAAGTATCCACCAGTAACGTGACCTTTTGCAAGCCGTTTCTTTATCAAGAGGATTATCAGTCACGATTTATGGACTTGTGATTAGTAAGGAATCGATGCAATTCTTTGTAACTGTATAAGCTGCTGGGATGAGAAGAGTTTAGAACCACTGTCACTTCTGCTGCACAGCGTGGTTTTTAAAGCATCGCTTTGGAGTGATCCCAGAAGGGCTTACTGTACAAACTATTTATCTTATCTTTATGGTCTCAGAAAGAAAAAAAACCCCTAACACAAAGTCCTGGGATACAATGTAAACTGTACATCATCCTTTCAGGCACATTTTCATCAGGTCAGCTTTTATTTTTTTGGCTAGTTCATCAAAGCCTTTGTGTCAGATTCAAAGCACTATATAAACATTCAACCCCTTCTTAGCTACTGGAAAACAGCAGTCCCAACATGCCTTATAGTAGCAATTTTCTTGGAAGCAACAGTTTCTTAGGGCATGGTTGGAACTGCATTTTAAATACTTTTGTTTTTCCCAACATCAGTCTTTATGAGCATGCCAAAATAAGCATAATCTTGTTCAACCATCATTAATTTCTCCCATCCTAGTAGGACGAACTCCTGGAAATATTTTAAGACTCTGTAGCATGGAAGCTGCTTCTGAGTTTGCCCAGCTCTTAGAGGTTATTATTAACACGCAAGGTTTGCCAAGAAGTAACAGGGTTTTATTTCTGTGGTTTTGCAAGTGTCTTGGTGAGGGCAGTAGGCCAAGAGAGAAACTGGTGATTCCAGCACACAGCGATCCTAACTCATACTTAATAACTGCTGTGAGAAAGGCTTCTAGAAAACTCTTAGTTGTATCAATCCTTGTGTAAGTTTCAGTCATTGAAAGACAGTATCCAAAAATACCAGAAAACCTAACTATTGAAATACACTATCACAACTTAAATGTCTGAGAACGGTAAGCGATCGGCAGCTGGATCCTTTGCAAGCCACTTCCTTAAATACAGGATTACCAACAGTTATAAAGACTGGCCACGTTTCTTTGGAAACCTATTGCTCTCTAGAAGCTGATCTTATAAATATTACACCATGTGTTCACAGTTCCTCTCAATGGGTTCAGAATTATACAGGAGAGACAGAATTACAGTCAATTGTGAGAAGCCAGACCTGTTTCTTCTTACAGCAAGTCAATTCAGC